>NW_024872759.1:56336-229372 GCF_018340385.1 Cyprinus carpio
ATTTACTGTACATGTACTCAATACTTGGTAGGGGCTCCTTTTGTTTTAATTACTGCCATCAATTTGAGCATCCCCGACATGAAGGTTGATCAGTTTGTGGTTTTGCTGAGGGTGGTATAGGAGGCCCAGGTCTTCCCCCCCCTGACACCTCAGCCATATGCATTTGTTTGGGTCTATTGTTTTTATCTTTTCCTGTTGACAATGTTTCACCATAGATTCTTTATGGGGTTCAGATCTAGTGAAGTTTGCTGGCAAGTCAAGCTTTAAATCAAAACCATGGTCATTTTAACCAACTTTGTGGGTGTGCTTTTGGCAGTGTGGGCAGGTGCCACATCCTGCTGGAAAATGGAACTCAGCATCTTCAAAAAGCTACAAAAAAGTGCTCCAAAATTTCTTGGTAAAAAGAGGTGTAGTGACTTTGGTTTTCAAAAAACACAATGGACCAACACCAGCCAGATGACATTGCACCCCAAAATCATCACAGACTGTGGAAACTTAACACTGGACTTAAAGCAACTTGGGCTATGAGCTTCTCCACCCCTTCCTCCAGACTCTAGGACCTTGGTTTCCCAAATGAAATACAAAACTTGCTCTCATCTGTCTGAAAGAGGACTTTGGACAACTGGGCAACAGTCCAGTTCTTCTTCTCCTTAGCCCAGGTAAAGATGGTTCTGGCGTTGTCTGTGGTTAAGGAGTGGCTTCTAACAAAGGAATACGACAAATGTAGCCAAATTTCTTGACCGTCTGTGTGTGGTGGCACTTGAAACGTTGAAAGTGTGAAAGTGTACAAGGACATACAATAGAGTCTGGGTGACCAATACTCCAGAATTCTGCCGCTCTGTTATTTAAAACCCATCCCAAAGTGCATATTTTGTGAACATGCACCGGGAGCAGTCGACAGTAATTTTATGCTGCGGCACCCGGGGGGAGCAGTGGGGGGTTCGGTGCGCTTGTTCAAAGGGCACCTCAGTGGTGGTATTGCCGACTAGGGCTCGAACCCCACAACTTTAGGGGTAGGAGTCAAACTCTCTAACCATTAGGCCACAATTCCTAATGGAGCTTGCCTTATGACACCCAGGCTCAGTCCATTCATTGTGAAGTTCACTGAAGTTCTTGAATCGATTTTGCTTGACAATGTTCATAAGGCCTGCAGTTCTCTCGGTTGGTTGTGCGTCTTTTTCTTCCACACTTTTTCCTTTTTTCCACTCCAACTTTCTGTAAACATGCTGGATGGTGGCACTCTGTGGACGGCGTTTCCTTTGGCAATGAATGTTTGAAGCACACCCTCCTTGTGAAGGGTGTCATGATTTGTCTTTCTGGCTAACTATCAGATCAACAGTCTTTCCCCTGTGATTGTTGTAGCCTAGTAGACCAAACTGATGAGGCCATTTTGAAGGCTCATGAAACCTTTGCATGTGTTTTGAGGAGTGGTGGGCCGTTATCAGTGTTAGCATTAACAAGTTAGCGTGTTGAGACTCTTATCCAGGCGATTAAGAAAAACCATGCCGTTAAATACCTTATTCTCAAAGTTGGGTTAGGAGCTGGGCCCTATACTACTCGAAGCTATGATGGCTTTCACCGTGATAGTTTAGCGCGGATGTATACCCCTGAACAAAATTGCACTGTAAGGGCGAGAACGAGTCTACGAACCTGTGTGTATACCTGCAATGCCGGTACCAAACTTCCCAAAAAAAACCTTGACAAGACTCACTTCCTGTTTCACGCCCGCCGTCTGCAGTCGTGCAGTCCGTGTCGTTCGTGTGTGTGGTGCAGAAACGCCGCGGACTCATTCGTGCTTTCACACGGGATCGTTTGCAGTCCGCTATTTGATTAAAACATTTAGTCCACAGGCACAGCATTTGTTCATTATTTCTATATTTCAAACCATGTAAAAAAAATAAAATTGTGACTCTTATCAGACAGTAACAATCTTTCATAATCATAGACATTAGTTTAAACTTAATAAATATAAACAACATTATTCATTCATTTGACTTCTAGGTTTGAATAATAGCTGCTCCAAGCAATCAAGGCAAAACATTTAAAGCACAACGAATTAGCCTACTTTTCTTGTTGGGATATGTAATATTTAAAATGAAAGCACCACTGACCAGAAACTGATGGAAGCTCTCGTGCCATTTGCATTTAAATCTTTATTACAAAGCAATGTAACACGGTTGTTAATGAACTTTGTTTTTCTGCTTCCATAAAAAGTGCACATAGGCCTATTTCATGTTGCCTCGTTTATGTAAAGGTGCTCTTTTTCTTGTTTTAAACCTAATAAAACTCAATGTATTGCGTGTGAAACACAGTAGGCTTTAATAAGTATACATTTATTGTGGCTTGAAATTACTCTGCATTTCCGTGTCAATCCATGGTAATTTTTACCGCGAACAATGCGCACAATCATTTTAATTCAAGTAGCATGCCTTTGACAAAAATAGACTTCGATGTGCGATAGCGATGCGGCTGCACTGCTGCAGGCGCACACCCGCTCCTGGAGCGCGCACTGACCGGACCACAACTGCGTGGGCGCTGGAATCCGTTAACATGAATTAGCATTAAAAAATTAAATAAATAAATGCTATACGCGCAGGCCGGGTATGTGTGAAACAGAAGCGTAAGGTTGTTTTACCAACTGCGTTTAATCTTGGAATTAGTTTGCTGCGGGGAGTTCTTCCAGTCTCAAAGTACCACCCCTAAGCGCCAGCATCCCTTAGCTAATGCAGAGAAGATGCGGGCCAAGCAATGTGGCGCGGGGGAAGAGTGGAGTCGTTCAAACTACTATGTTTGAGTGCAGCACGGCTCTATCAGTACACTATAGCTACATTTTGTGAACATAATTTGAATGCCTTGGGAAGAGTCAAATGAGCCATTTTAATATAGATTAATCTAGATTAATTTCAAGATTACAGTGAGATTAATCTAGATTAAAAAAATTAATCTATGCCCACCACTAGTTTTGAGTTGATTAGCTGATTGGCATGTCACCATATTGATTTGTTGGTGGGTTTTTGTTAAATGTGAGCCAAAATCATCACAATTAAAAGAACCAAAGACTTAAACTACTTCAGTCTGTGCGCATTGAATTTATTTAATACATGAGTATCACAATTTGAGGTTGAATTACTGGAAATAATGAACTTTTCCCACGACATTCTAATTTATTTGGATGTGTATTTATTTATGTAAGTGATTTTTTTTGGGTGGTAAAAGATTGTTGTTATTAATAATTATTTGATTCTTCTTAATTGATCAGTGGTCAACTACCTATTTGCTGTCATTCAATCGAATTTGTTTGCCAAAAACTCTTTTGTATGCAAATTATGGCTGGCAGCTTTTTATCATACAGCTAAGGGACAGATAGTGAGAACAGGTGATATTGAAAGTATTTATCAATTGAGCGATTATCCAGCGTCATTGACTTTCTAAGTGGCTGGCATATCTGTTGCGAGAAGCTTGTTGCATACTTTGGAAAAAAAGTAACTGGAGAGAGTATTAAATTATCTAGTCCATTCTGACTACTCACTGTCAGTCCACATTATAAAGGTTTGGTTATAGCATTGCAGTAAATATGAAGGTATTTGTATCTGAGCAAGAAGGTCAGTAGTAATAGAGAAATTCCAGGGCCTTGGCTGCATGCCCAAAGTAGCTCCACTCTTTGATTAATAAAATAACTACTGTACTTTGGGGGCACCAGAATATGTTTGTTATTCCATTTAATTTATTTTTTCTTTAAGACAAATGCAGGTCAGCTTTCCAGAATACTGTAAGTGCTCTTGACTCAAGCTTCTGAAAAATCTAGAACGCTGCTGTGAGACTCGTGACATATTACCAACAGGGTCCATATATCACCTATCCCAACCTCTTTTCTCTAGGTACTAGTTCCAATCTAGAATTCAAAATATATTCAATATAGTGTTTAGAAAGTATGTGTTTTATAGGTTTACATCAAGGGCATTTGAGGTATCCATCATAGCCACAGGATTCTCAGATCAACCAACCACTCCTTTCTGTCTCACTCAATTATTTTCTGTGATTTTTTGATATATCGATAATTAGACAGTATTTTACTCAATATGCTTCTTAATGCCAGTTCCCTTAGCTGGTTTAGGGGCCTGTCTTGGATAGCCGAATTCTGAAAACTTTCATATTCTTAACATTCTGTGAGGAATTTAAAATTAAACTCCAATCCAATCCATTAACAACATCTTTTCAAATGGTATATTAAAAACTGAATATTATTATATAAAAGTAGTACTCATATGTATGACGTGTAAGAAGTCTTCACACTATGACAAAGACTCCAGCACAGCCATACATCTAACAGGGGTTCTTTTTATTTCCGACTGAGTTAAGAGAAAACACAGCATTAAATGACTGTAGAAATTTCCCGCGTAGTAGTATTAATAAGTAAACCAAGTTTACAAGAAATATAAAAAGAGATCAAATTAACACAAGCTCCAAATACACTGTGAATATTTTTGTTACAATGGCCTATTCAGTTTTAAAGAGAAAAATAAATAAAACAAATAAAAACAGTAGCCCAACTTCATTGAACACTCCCCTTTGGGTTGAAATTCGGCTGATTAGAAAGGGTTAATACACGCTTTCTCCTTAAGAATCACATTCCTTCTCAAGATTATAAAGATCCCAAATCAACAGAGAAAATAAATGAAAACACACAAAAAAATAGCCCTGTATGAAATATACCCCTATAAACCAACGGTGAGTGGCTTTTGGATGCTATTCTGTAATATAAGACAAAACACACAGAAACATTCATAGTACATAAACATTAGCCATTTAACAGCAATAAATCTGAACTGAATCCAGCTTTTTACACCCTTTATTAATCATTTACCAGTGTCAATCATGGTATCAAAATGTTCATATTTAGCCTATTAACAAATTATATTTATTGCTGACATAATATAAACATTACAAAAATGCTTCTCTCTCTTCTTTGAGTGCACAATAATATTTATAATATGAAACAAAATAAATGAACTCACTCAGTGACAGCGCCAACATGAAACGAGGCGGCTGACACACGCAAATCTGTTCTCCCTCTAATATAATCTAAAAGAGAAAATGGATTGTTATTTTTCCACAAATTCCCCAATTATTAAAACAGAACATGTGCAACTTAAATTAAACTCTTTTTAATAAACACTCACGCTCAATCTCCTCACTTCTACATTAGATATGTATATATCCACCCGGAAATATCTTGCAGACAGACACTAAATACATGATGCACAAGGTGGTAAGCCAAAACACAAGCAGGACTTTCCCTTCCTTAAGCAAGAAAGCTGATGTTTGCTTAATCTTATGCACAACTGCTCATGTGCTCAGCTGCAGACAGCTACGCAACAAGCACAACCTACACATGTAGTACACTCTTCCTCTGTGTGCCCTCTACTATGCATCACGAAAGTACCTAGAAAGTGACCCCTAATTGGCGGGTAGGTATGAATGGAGAATATTATGCCCCGGGTTACACTCTCCCCTGCTATAAGTCAAGCGCCCCCTCGGACTTCTACTCTTTAACTGTCCATAGCCTCTTTCAGTTTTTCAGATGTGTACATTACCATTCCTGCTAATACTTGAGAGACAAAACATCAGGGCTAAATGATACAGCATTACAAAACTGGCTTCGCAAATTATACAAGTTACTATGTTTGCCTGCTGTCTTTCTTTGAGACCGGTGTAGGTGTAGGTGCTCTTTCAGAGGCGAACGGGATGTTCACACACCAGCATCTGGGCAGTCTATCTGTGCCTCATTTGGATCACCGTTTCCTTCATCCTATGCTCCTCTCTAGCATATTTGGTGTCTCGTGCTTGCCCATCCTTCAAGCTCAGGTGCTATCAAGGCCTCTACGTGTGGACAGGACTGTTCTACACTTCCCTCACTAAGGCACTGTGCCCTTTGGGTTGCCATATCTCCTCCACAACTACACACTCAACATCTGAAGGCACTGCTGATGCGCTTGGCCCCTGATGGAACAACATTTTTCCGTTCGGGGCGTGCCTACAGAGGAACAGCACGGAGTTAGCATGGGGAGTGGCAGAGGGGCAAGGCGAATATGCTGCACGGTGTATCCGTCTTGGGCGCCCCCTTCAATTGGACTTTTCCACAAATGTGGTTCCTTGTACATCTTTTACCACATGAACCTCAGGTGCTAGCGTCTTGGATCTTATTTCTACCAACGGAATGGTGCCTTAAATAGACATTTGTCCAATAGCAATCTCAGGACAATACCCACATCATTCTCATGTCTCAAAGTTAGCTCTACTGCCTTTCTCTGCATACTCTCGGGCTCTGGCATGGGCATCCTGGGCCGCTCTTTGTCGAATGGACAACCAGTTAGACTCAGGGTCCTTGTCAGGCTCTCGCCCCAACAATCATCAACTGGAAGAAATGGTTGCGTTCCAAATGGCATGAAATCGCGGGGAATATCCGTCGAAGAGAGGTAGGGAATTCACGTTGTAGCGTGCACCAATTCTGGGTGCTCTGGCCGCCATTTCTTGTCGGGAGGTAGAGGCGCGGGAGGTCATGTATCGTCGCGGTCATCAGCTCATTGTCTGGAGTTCCCCTCGCGGGTGATGGAGTAGTTCTTGACTTCGATACCCGGTACAATCTGCACAGTTCAGCCATTGCAGCTCTCAAAGTTTCTCCCTGGTCGAGTGCAATCTCGCGGCCACTCCATATTTGAGAAACCACTCTTTTCCGGATCTTGGCCGGTAGTTTCCAGCCCTTCTGGTCGTGTAGGAAGCGCCTGGCTGAACTTGGTGGCGCGATCTGTCACCACCAGCCGTTTTCCCGGCCTGTATCGGTGGGTTCCCAGGTGGGTGGGGAATCAGCAAGCGACCACTTCCAGCGGTCGGTAGCAAGAAAGGGGTCCAAAGCTGCCGCAGATCTTCGGTTGAGGCATCTTAAGCACCTGGCATTGACAATTTTTCGCAGGTTTTCTGGCGTCGTGCATCCCTGGCCAATAGCATCTCGGCGAGCAATCCCAAGGTTCTCAATGCCTTGGTGCTTCCTGTGTCATGGACACTCTGTAGCACCTCTCAGCAAGCAGCGCGATTAACATCTGCTGGCACTCACCTAGAGATGCATCATCAACTTCTTTCGATACAGCAATCCCTCATATTCTTTAATTTTCCCCACTGTTTTTGGCAGTGACTGCACTTGCCTAGGCAAACCCGTTTCTCTCCCGAACAGAAGGCTTTCTTTTTAGCGCCAAAAACGTTTCCAAACATAGGGCCGGATCTGTCTCTGAAAATGACAGAGCTCTTCCCTGATATACCGGAAGCGTTGGGGGTGTTTTCCAAGAGACCCTGCTGGAGCTTATTCCCCCCTTCTGTCAGCTCAGCCCGGAACAGTCTGGACTTAGAATCAAGCTCAACAGCCGTTCTACATGCAGAAGTGCATTACCGCGCAATCGCCGGTACTCTGCATCTTCAGTCTCTACTTCTTGTCTTCCAGTCCTGGCCTCACGAGAGAGCATCGGCAAAATGTTGCAAGCGCTTGACGATACAGCGCAAAACTAAAGCAATAGCTGTGCCACTTACTTGATTATCCACTGCCCTAGCAGCAGTATTGGGCAGAGTGGGTTGTTGTATCAGTAGGATGGTGAACGCGGAGACCCCAGCAGAATTTCAACCCCTGAACTTCTCTACAGCCCTTTGCGCCAAGAGCTCTGGTTTCCGGCTGCTATAGTTCGCGTCGTTCGCGTTCGGCCCCTCTCAACCTTGACTAGTAGGCTATTACTGTCTTTCCTCCCCTGATACTGGTATAAGACAGCACCCGATACAACTGCTGGCGTCTGTCTCCAGCACAAGCCGGGAGTGTGAAGTCGGCATACCCCAGATTTGGAGCGCAGTCAGTTCTCCCTTCCAGGTGCTCAAATGCTTCTTTGGCATTCAGATGAGCAATGAATCATAATTGTGTAGCTAGTTAACCAAAAAATGAGAAGACAATTTTGATTATGGCTCATGAAACCTTTGATTGGGTTTTTTTGAGTATTGGTGGGCCGTATCGGTGTAACGTTGCTGACGTTAACGTTGAGGACTCTTATCGCGGCGATAATACAAATATCGCCGAATCTATTCTCAAATGTGGGTTGGGAGCTGGGCCTATTATACTCAAGTATGGATGTTCACTTCACCGTTGATGTTTAGCGCGGATGTATACCTAGACGAAATTGTCTATACTGTTAGGGGGCGAGACGAGTCTTCGAACCTGTGTGTATGCCTACTGTGAAATTACCAAGCTTCCCAAAAAAAACCTTGACAAGACTCACGCCTGTTTCACACATACTCTGTCTGCAGTGCGTATGCAGGTCCGTGTGCGGTACGTGTGTGGTGCAGAAGCAGCACGGAACTCATTGTGCTTTCACACAGGATGCGTTTGCAGTCGCTACTGATCCAGGGCTGTTTAGTCCACAAACACAACATTTGTTCATTATTCTATATTTCAAACCACGTAAAAAAAAAAAAAAAAAAAAAAAATTGTGACTCTTATCACGGAAACAGTAACAATCTTTCATAATCATAGACATGTCACATTAGTTTAAACTTAATAAATATAAATAACATTATTCATGCATTGACTTCTAGGTTTGAATAATAAGCTGCTCAAGCAATCGGCAAAACAATTTAAACAGAACAATTAGCCTACTTTTAGTTGTTGGGATATCGCAAAATTTAAAATGAAAGCACCACTGACAGAAACAGTCGACTCTCGTGCCATTTGCATTTAAATCTTTTATTCAAGCAATCGCACGGTTGTTAATGAACTTTGTTTTCTGCTTCCATAAAAGTGCATAGGCCTATTTCATGTTGCCTCGTTTATGTAAAGGTGCTCTTTTTCTTGTTTTAAACCTAGCCAAAAACCATGTATTGCGTGTGAAACACAGTAGGCTTTAATAAGTATACATTTATTGTGAAATTACTGCATTTCCGTGCCAATCCATGTTTAATTTTTAACGCGAACAATGCGCTGTCATTTTAATTCAGCGCATGCAGCACAGCAAAAAATAGACTCGGGTACGTAAACGATCGCTGCACTGCTGCAGACGCACCGCTCTTGGAACGCACTGACGGACCGCAACTTGCGTGAACGCTGGAAATCCGTTAAAATGGGTGCGTAAAAAAAAAATAAATAAATAAATGCCAACGAATACGCACTGCAGACGGAGTATGTGTGAAACAGGCGTAAGGTTGTTTGCAACTCGTTTAATGCGGAATTAGTTTACTGTAGGGGTTCTTCAGTCTCAAGTACCACCTAAACGCAAAGCATCCTTAGCTAATGCAGAAGATGCCGGGCCAAGCAATGTAGCGCAGGGGAAGAGTCGTCGTCAAACTACTATTTTTGAGTGCAGCACAGCTCTATCAATACTAACAACTACATTTATTGAACATAATTTGAATGCCTTCGGAAGAATTCAAATGAGCCATTTAATATAGATAATCTAGATTAATTTCAAGATTACAGTGAGATTAATTCTAGATTTAAAAAATTAATCTATGCCCACCCACTAGTTTTTGAGTTGATTAGCTGATGGGCATGTCACATATTGATGTTGTTGGTGGGTTGTTGTTAAATGTGAGCCAAAATCATCACAATTAAAAGAACCAAAGACTTAAACTACTTCAGTCTGTGCGCATTGAATTTATTTAATACATGAGTATCACAATTTGAGTTGAATTACTGAAATAATGAAACTTTTCCACAACATTCTAATTTATTGAGATGCACCTGTATTTATGGAAGTACAGATTTTTGGAAGGTACACACAGATTGCTATTAAGAATCCTTAGATCCTTCAGCTTAACTGATCAGTGGTCAACTACCTATTTGCTGTCATTCAATCAATTTGTTTGCCAAAAACTCTTTTGTATACAGAATTATGAGCGGCAGCTTTTTATCATACAGCTAAGGGACAGATAATTGAGAACAGGTGACTGTTGAAAGTATTTATCAATTGAGCAATTATCCAGCGATCGTGACTTTCTAAGTGACTGGCTTTATCTATCTGCAGAAGAAACTTGGTGCATACTTTTGGGAAAAGTACATGGAGAGAGTAATTAAATTATTCCGTCCATTCTGACTACTCACTGTCAGTCCATTATAAAGGTTTGGACATAGCATTGCAGTAAATATGAAGGTGTTTGTATCTGAGCAAGAAGGTCAGTAGTAATAGAATTCCAGGGCCTTGGCTACATGCCCAAACCAGCTCCACTCTTTGATTAATAAAATAACTACTGTACTTTGGGGCACCAGAATATGTTTGTTATTCCATGCATTTATTTTTCTTTAAGACAAATGCAGGTCAGCTTCCAGAAAAACTGTGTTTTTGACTCAAGCTTCTGAAAATCTAGAACGCTGCTGTGAGACTCGTGACATATTACCAACAGGGTCCATATATCACCTATCCCAACCTCTTTTCTCTAGGTACTAGTTCAATTCAGAATTCAAAATATATTCAATATAGTGTTTGTATGTGTTTTATAGGTTTACATCAAGGGCACATTGGTATCCATCATAGCCACAGGATTCTCAGATCAACCAACCACTCCTTTCTGTCTCACTCAGTATTTTCTGTGATTTTGATATATCGATAATTAGACAGTATTTTACTGAATATGTTTTTGTGCCAGTTCCTTGGCTGGTTTAGGCCTGTCTTGGACAGCCGACTCCTGAAACTTTTCATATTCTTAATATTCTGTGAGGAATTTAAAATTTAACTCCAATCCATCCATTAACATCTTTTCAAATGGTATATTAAAACTGAATATTATATTAAAAGTAGTACTCATATGTATTGTTATTCTTTGATGTAAGGCGGAAACCTTGTATGTCCAAAACCACTACCACTTTCAGGAAATGTAAAAACATTTTCTTTTCTTTAAAAAAAAAAAAAAAGGATTAAACCACATTGTCAGAGTTGATATTTTGCCTTTATACTGTATGTGATCAGACACTTGCATGTTCCATTATAATATTAGCATTTCATGAAAATCAAAGTTACAGGTTATAAAGTTTATTGTAGCTATATGGGCACACAGTTTTTTGTTGCTGAATACATTTGGCCAAAATCTCATGATATAAAAGATGAGGCCTTATGCACGGAATATATAATGCAGTATATTAGATGCACCTAGATGGCAAATGCTAAGACTCTTCTCCACTCTTCAAACAAACAAAAAACATAGAAAAGAAAGCACTGTACTTATTCAAACATCAGTTTATTTACCCTTTCATTGCGAATAAGCAGAGATCTGTCTCCAGACTGTGCATATCACATCATTCTGAAAGGAGACAGCTGTGGAGTTATGAGGCTTTTCTGACAGTTTGAGGATCTAATGGCGTTATGAGGTTTAGTCACAAGCTCTTTTGAATGCTTTACGTTGGTTAAATATTTGTAAAACCCTCAAAAAGATGTAAAGAGGACCAATAAGCATTGATTTAAAATAATAATAATAATAACGAAATATTATAGAGATAGAAAGCTTTGATCATTTTCCATGGCACACCTGACAACCTGTCACAGCACACTAGTGTGCCATGGCACAGTGGTTGGGAAACACTGCTCTAATCATAAGATTGCTTTCTCCAGAGGAAAAAAAAAATGTCTCGTCTGCATGAAGTGGCATTTACACAATCAGTTTAATGCAGCTCAGAGGTGGCATGATTGCATTTACACTGTGATTACATAAAAAAAAGTTAGATTAATGTTTTAAAAGTAACATTTGAATATTGAAAAATGATTGATTAAAAAATGCTCTCATTTCACTCATTCTTATAGGGGATGTCTAATGCTATTTCATGCATTCTGACTTATTTACACTGCTAAAGAGTTGGATTCTCAGAGATATGTAGGATGCAGTACTACTCTTTAGGTACTCAAGATTAACAGGAGACTGGCAGAAACTGTGTGTTATGTCTCCGTTAATGATGGAGTCATTGTGTCATTTATTCAACTGATTCATTCAAAGACCACTGTGTTTTGCTCAGTGATGCCCAACTGTTCTACTGTGCTTTGTCTGGAACTATTTTCATTTGCGGATCCGAGCAAAAACAGACAATATTCTAAATAGTCTATAGTCTAAAATGTAACTTACAATATTAACTTCTTGTATATTAAACTGTATAAAATCAATATCACATCTGTAGTCCTGAAAATATTCTGGAAAACAGCATCATATGATCCAAATATACGATTTTTGCCCATATCTTGATTTTTGGGAGGATTACTGCATTCTACTGCATTACTGAATTCTAGAGGCTACATCTCACTGTGAATTTCATCTCAAGGCTAAATATTCAAAATATAATGTTTCATATACTCATCCAGTCCAGCTGAATATTTTAAGTGATTATGGTTAATTTTCTATTTGACCTTGATCTCCTGTTCTGCTCTGTAGTCTTCAGACATTTGTTATAAAACGATCTTCACATTTTTTGAACCGATATACCTTCAAACGAGAGCTGACAGTCAGTATTTGACCCCCGGAGTCAGGGCTTCATTCTATATTCATATTGTAATATCAGCATTGTCCAGAAACCATTGGAGGGTACTCCTTTTAAATGGCTTTGCTCGATTGTTGTCACTTCACATTTAAACACAATTGGCCTTCAGGAATGTCCAAGGACCCAAAAGCAAAGTATTTTCCTTTTTCCTTTTTGTTTATTTATTCACTAGGGTCCAACAGTTTTACTGTGGTGTGACTCATAGACATAATCTTCCTTTTAATTTTCTTCAGTGGATTCATCTTTTGTCTGTCAGAAGCACAGGGGATTGAACAGTGGTTAGTATTCAGCACCGTGTGACTAAGGTTCCTCATTGTGCTGATCCTGGTTTTGTCTGTCGATATTAGAAATCCCACGATTATATCCATAAGCTCTGTAGAGTTGGACTTTTTTGTGTGAGCTTGACTTGAAAGGGAGCATTTTTGCAATATATTGGGCCAAGTCTCCTGTTTCATGAAGAACATAATGCAGTAGATTCACAAATATAGATAAACACAGTAAACAGATAAAAAGCATGAATAAACACAAAAGTGTCGAGCTTCATCTTGATTACTGTGCATTAGTGCTGTTGTTCCCCTCTCTGGTAATAAGGGTATATCTTTTAGATTAGGAGAGGGATCCGAACATCCACTCAGACAGAATGTCAGAGACGAGGCTTTTAAGGAAAGAGATATGCTTTCATGTGTGTGTGCGATGTTAAAATGGAATATTCCTTTAAATTTTGTAAATAGAACAAACATGCATGAAATATCAGCCTCTGACTGAAACAATTCGTTGTAAAGGCTATAGGCTAATTTTGGGCTCTTTTCACATTTGATTAGATTGTTTTGTTTGATTCCACCCTAGTTTGTCTCATTTCACATTGTACCTGCGGGTTTGAATTGTGGTATGTTTGCTTCATCAAAGGATAGATGTCTTCATTTATTTTCTTGTAAGTTTTTGTAATGCCATTGAACAGTACATGATTTAAGATGTGCTGGAAATTACAGTGTGGTGGAAATGTTACTGAATAAAATTAATTATATATATATATATATATATATAATATATATATATATATATATATATATATATATATATATATATATATATATATATATATATATATATATATATAATATGTTTACTCACTTCTGGACTTTGTTGAATTAGTGATAGTGCAATTAGAAAATAAAGACAATTATTATTTTGTGTACTAAAGCAATTTCAATGGGTCTCCACATTAATTGGTACATTAATTATCTTAAGCTCAGTGTACACTGTAGAATTTGGGCAACAATATTTTTAAAACAAAATATCTTGTGATGTAAAAAGCTGCATTTTTTAAGAAACAAATTAATCATTAAGGATTCTTGCCGAAATATGAGTCCATAATTCATAATAATGCTTACTCCATTGAGAGAGAAAAAAAAAATCTATTTCCTTTTTATAGTCACATATCAGCCAACATGTTTGTTTAGAACCATTTTGGAATTTTTTTTTTTTTTTTTTTTTTTTTTGCGCTTGATAACAGTGCTTAATCTGTGCATCTTTCTTTCTTGATTCAGATGAGATGACTTTTTTACTGGCGAAAGCAATATTATACTGTGGATAGAGGACACACTTGAAGTTTAAGTATCTCATGGTGGATTTGTTTTTCACAGCTTTTCACTTTACAAGATGTAAAATGAAGGATTGGAGTCGTGTGGGTTACTTGTGGATATTTGTGATGTTTTATCAGCAGTTTGGACTCTTATTCTGATGCCACCCATTCACTGCTTTCTGATTAAGAAACTAACTCATTTACATCTTGGATGGCCTTGGCAAATTTTCAGATAAATTTAGTTTTTGAAATATTCCTTTAATTATGCAGTCCCATGTCTTTATTTTAATTTTACATTCAATTTAATTAATTATTAGCTTTTCATCAACTTACCAATCCCTTGCAGCTCCTACAGAAACCACCTTTAGAGGAAGTCTGTTTTAGGGGATAAAAAAATGTGTATTGTGTATATAGTAGGCTTCAGCCAAGAGGACCTCAGACGAATATGTTCTTACACAACACGAAGAGCAAATTCTCTGTAATTTATGGAGAACAAATCTAAGAGCAGAGCGCTTTGCCTCAGCCATTATTGGAAACTTTAGATCTGGCATTTAGAAGAGACTCTGTTATTTATACATCAGATGTGTCCTTTAAGATTAATGTACTTTTTAGATTGCAGCAGATATTTTACTCTCAGCCATACAGTCTAGCTTCTTTTGAAAATGTTTCATTTGTATGCATTAAAATGAATGATAAATTTATTACAAGAACATGGCTCATACATTTACATTTAAAATGGTTTGATTTTACACTGAAATGAAAACATGATTTTCACCCACTCAGTTAGTTTCCAGCCTCCTTGTTGTCTGCAGGTTTTGTGAAAGGCTGCGATGACTCATAATTTTTGTATTTTAAGAAAGCCTTGTTAGTGGGACACCACAGGTGTGCCTGACAGGTCTTAAATCATACTATACAATCTTGCTTACCGAAGACAAAAACATACTCGGTGTGTGTTTTCCAAATGTTTTTTTAACCCCTGCACTGAGCCTCAAGTAGAGAGACAGGCCCTATAGGTTTACTGCAAAACTCAGTGTTGCGATGGCAACGCAGATGAACACTTCTGTTTTTGTGGCCTTTTTTGTTCTCAAATTGATGCCTTTTTTTTTTTTTTTTTTTTTTTTTTTTGCCGTGCTATTCTCAGCTTTGTGGTCCCTGAGGATTGTGTTACTTTACTTTTCACTTTTTACTTTTCCTCTTGAATACTATGAAAACAATTAAAATATTTAAAACTTGAAATGACAGTCACTGGGGTGGCCGACATGAACATAATAATGAACATGCAATGTTTACATGTTAACCCTTATTTTGCACATAATGTATAGCATAGTTTACATAGATATAGACACTGTATTTGTTTTTATAGCTTGCAATTAGAGGATTTTTGGCTGGGTTGTGAAACAAAGTTCTTTACAGCTTTATTTGGTCTGCCGTCTGAAAACATTTGCAGTATGAACATTTAGCCCACTTTGTAGAAATGTAAATGACAATGGAAAAAAATAAATAACAGAGATATGATTTTTTTTTTTAACCCATATCATCCAATCTTACTTGAATCTTTCATATTTTAGATTCTATAAATGTTCAGTCATATTCTAATTGTTCATTTATATTATACAATATATTTAAAAAGTTTATATGAGCAAGATTATAATACATACTTAAAATGATTTTTTTTTTGTTAATCTCCCTCCGCATTAAAAAAAAAAAAAAAATATAAAAAAAAAAAAATATTACCCTAAGATTTTTTTTTTGTTATTCTTTAACAGTTACCTTATTATTTGTCTTACTGACAAAAAAAAAAAAAAAAATGTACAAATAATAATTTATGTGTATGTGTTAGTATTCATCCATTAGTACATTTTAATTAAATTTCATCTCCTGGGTTACTTGAAATATAATCTCCCCTATATCTAATTTATGCACCGGTCAGAGATCACCATCCTCATAATGACTTCATCTACCATGATGACATTCAACAGTGGATTCTCATGAATGTTAAATCACTGATGCTCATCAATATCAGCAGCAGAGTGAGGCTGTGGAGTCCACTGCTCATTCCTTTGCTAACATGTCGGTGCTGTGCTGTAAGTGCTTTCAGCTGAAGTAAACAAGTGAGTAAATTATTGATTTAGCACAGGTGGCCTGTAATTGAGAGAATGGAGTGGTGGCCGTTGGCTAGTAACAGCACACAGCATGATACCGGACTGAACAAAAGCACATGAGAGCGTACACACAGTTTTATATTATTTTATATATTATGAATGACTGACTAATAAATAATGACATGAGTGAGAAATACAAACCAAAATGTATCACATCACCCACACTTCAGATGACAGTAATACATTGTCTCATACTTAGCACCTCGGGTAGTGATAAAGAAAATCACACCTCAACACATCTATTGCACTTGCTTTTTAAAGAATAAGGAGATGTGTTACCATTGTATGTCATCGAAAATAGCTAACTAGTTTCTTTGCTTATTAACTGGCTACCATTGCTCAACTTAATAATTAACTAAAGAAAATGAAGGGGAACTTTGAAGATTTTCACTGGTAACGCTAACAATGCCAATGTCATAGGTGTGATTTCCAGAGAAAACACATATCGCTTTGAGTAGTAGCCAGATATGTAAATGTACCAAATGGTTATGAAGGATTGGGAACTGTGATGGCTTTATGAGAAAATATTCAGTATCTTTTCTGTAATAAACCTCCACTTCATATACAACTACCCTATAAACATATTTCAACATTTTTCCATTTCTGAGTGATCTCTTACTATGTTTAATATCATACCAGCACACACAAAGTGCTAGAACTAATTGATGTTGATTTAACTGAACACTGGTATTTAGAGGCATGAAGATGCAATTTATTCAGTCAGATTTTCTTCTTATATACTGTATGTCTGTATGATGTCTTCCTTTGATCTGTTCTCATTTCTCTCATGTTCCTTGCACATTTTTCAATTATTAATCTCCATTGGCCCTTCTCACCGCTTTGCATTACGATTTGTCCCACTGTGTTTCGGATAGTGTGGCAATGTGGTTTGACTGCATTCAACCTCTTCTATTTCTGATGCCACATTGTGTGTGTATTTAAAGGACGCAGGTTTTCAATGAAGTACTGTACTCTTGAGTACTCTGGCAGCCTGGAGGTGTTTCAGGCCCTTTTTCCTGTTTTTCACTCTAAAGGCCCGTTCACACCACGGACGAAAACTATAAAGATAACAATAAAGATAGAGTTCTAAAAATTGTTTTCAGTATTAAAGAACAGCAAAGTCCACACCACAACTATAAAAATAAAGACAAAGAAAAACAATATTGCTCGAATCACTTTCAAAACGTTTTTTTTTTTTTTTTTTTTCAGCTGATGAACGATAAAAAATTGACAGCCAATCAGAATCCATCCTGCTGTAATGAGCTCGAGAATTTAAAGTGGCAGACGAGCATGCGCTTAGAATAAACAGAAGATATCGTTCTCTGGTGTGGACGCTAATATCGTCATCTTTATAGTTATCTTTATAGTTTTCGTTATTGGTGTGAACGGGCTAATTCTTGTTTACCTTGTCGCACTTGAAATTGTTAATAGTCAGCAGTTTCCCTTCTTCCTTTCATTGCAAAAACACTTGAACGAGCTGTGTTCAACCAAGTCTCTGCCTTTCTCACACAGAACAACCTCCTTGACAGCAACCAATCTGGGTTCAGAAGTGGACATTTAGCTGAGACTGCCTTGCTCTCAGTTGTTGAAGCCCTAAGACTGGCAAGAGCGGAATCCAAATCTCCAATACTTATCTTGCTTGATCTGTCTGCTGCTTATGACACTGTTAACCACCAGGTCCTCCTGTCAACCCTATTGGCAAAGGACATCTCAGGAAACGCACTCCAGTGGTTTGCGTCTTACCTATCAGATTGGTCTTTCAAAGTACCTTCGAGAGGTGAGGTGTCCAAGTCGCAACATCTAACTACTGGGGTGCCTCAGGGCTCAGTTCTTGGACCACTTCTCTTCTCTGTCTTTACCTATCAGATTGGTCTTTCAAAGTACCTTCAGGTTTTCATACCACTTCTATGCTGATGACACTCAACTCTACAGGGTGGACCTCTCATTCTCATCCATCCTGATCCGACGGTAGCTGCTTGCATCTCAGCTTGCCTAACAGACATTTCTTGCTGGATGAAGGACCATCACCTTCAACTTAACCTTGCCAAGAGAGAACTGCTTGTGCTTCCAGCAAACCCATCATTTCATCACAATTTCACCATCCATTTAGGCACATCAACCATAACTCCTTCAAAAAAAGCCAGAAACCTTGGAGTTATGATCGATGATCAGCGACTATTCCAGTTTATGATTGTTTATCTGTTGCTAAACAACTGACTGCATCATCCTAGCACTGCATCGCTTCACACTGCTCACCTTTGGCACTACAGTTTGAGGTTAACCCATCAGAAGTGATGCTCTGGAGCAGGGTTTCATAACCCTGGGTTAAAAGTGGGGCTCACCACCTCTGAGTCTGAAACATTGCTTAACCCAAGTTTAAGCACAGTTTAAAAATCCTTTATCTTTCTCTAGTTGCATTTCAGCTTCAGGCAGAATCTTTCTGAAGTCACCCAGTCATGAAATCATGATGAATGCTTCTATACTTCAGTTGCAGTCATGTTACAAGCATTATAATCAAATCCTTGTCGTGTCTGCTCATTTTCATCAATTTCTTATTTAATCACATAAAGTTCAAGTTCTCTTCAGCAGAAAGTAATCATAAGACATAAGGCAGCATGGCAAATTTATCCAAAAGTTTTATGAGACATTCATCACTTTTCATAAAATAATATTGAGCTCCACCTTGGTGTTAGTCGACAACTGGAAGACTTCACACATCATTGAGCTTCCCATTAATAAGTCTCTGTAACACACTCTTCCCATAATTCATGTAATTATGTGTCACCAAGTTCAGTAGTTGGCTTTTGTAATTACAGGATTGCAGAAGAGAGCACATCCTAGTCATCTGAATAGACTGTGTTAACTCTTTTGTTGCAAGTGTACAGTATGTGCCAAAAAATGTACAGTCTTGTATAAGAATTCTGTTCTGGGAGATATGTTTTTGTGTCTGTTCTAACAAATGACTACAATCTCTGTTGTTTTGTCTTTTTAGGAGTTTCAGTCTCTCTTTGTCTGGCTCAGTTGTTGTGCCTTAGTGTTTAAAGCTAAAGGACTGCTAGCCTATTTTAATGGATGATCCATTATGCAGCATACAATTAACCTGAGTTATGCTGCATAAATATCACCTAATTATCAGCTCAATTCTTTGATGCTGGAAGAATATTGAGTTTATGTGCATGCTGTTATTTATAAGGCTTTTCTCTCCTGCCTAATTATATCTTCAGATTAAAGTCTTGGAGTGTTTCAAAGGAATGATTCTAAAATATCCTAATGGCTCTTGGTTAAATAAAAACAATGGTAAGTCGGAAGATTCAAGTTAATTTGTAAAAATTAATTTTTGCAATTCAATAGTAATTCAATAGTTTAAGTAGTATACAAAGACAAATGTGCAAAAAATTAGTGCCATAAACATTTTAATTTGAATGAATGGCTGTCACAAACAAACATTTGTATGCCGTCAGTCCAACAATTTTACAGAGAGGTGTTCTACTTTCCGTACTACGGAGCCTGGAAGGTCAACTGTAGGAGAAAAAAAAACTTACAATCCGTGGCGACGGTTTTGCAATCCGTCCCCTCAGTTTATAAACCGTACTCACGAATTCTTAAACTGTTCCCTCAGTTTAACAAATGGTGACCACGGATTAATAAACCGTACCCATGAATTTCCAATCCATGCACTCAGATTTTGTAAACCGTACCTTCGGTTTTTGAATCCGTACTCACAGATTCGTGGCCCCACCCCACCGGCAGATTCATTTGTGTTTATTAAATATTATTTTTGATAGTAGCCTATGAGACCATGATCCGCACGCATAAAATAGTCTTCTTTTTAGCGTTTATTTTACATTAATCACAATAGGATAATACACCGCCGCCTGTGTTTTATAGCCTAAAATACACACTAAAGGAAAGAACAGAAAATTCACTGAATTTTCTAAAAAAGTGTAAAAGAGTTTCGAGAGAAGGTAAAAAGCAATACAAAACAAATAATGTGCCGGTTATGTTGTCATTCGTTTGCTTTCTAACTGAATGCAATATTATAATAGCCCTAATTATTTAATAATAACATTAACAGTGAAGCATGCAACTCTGGAGGAAAGAGCTTAGTATAATAAAATCACCAAAATAAGTCTTCATGTTAAGAAAGAATAGTACACAACACATTTCCAAAACTGTAAAAGGTTATTTAAAAATAAATCATTCATGAATTATTTTATGACAATCATTTTACTGTCTTAAGTGCACTCATTTATTTAAAATAATAATAATAAAAATAACTATTATTTTTATTATTGTTATATATAATTGTACAGGTTATGCATAAGCTTTTATCCAAAATACTTGCAAAAGAGGAACAAATTACCCCAGAGTCAGTCACAATGCCAGGTTTATTATACAATAATAATCAAGTGCCAAGATTATCACAAATTAAACAAGATTTTGATGCACATCTTTCTTATTAAATCTTTGTATTCCACCTCGTACTACAATTGATAGAGAATCACTTAAGACACTTTGATGTAGGCCTATTCCACATAATAATATTCAATAAAACAGTATGTTAACACGTAGGCTACCTAGGTGCTTGCTGCATGAATCCATGAGTACAGTTTACAAATCCGAGGGAACGGATTGCGAAAACGTGCACACAGATTATGAATTTGTGGGTACAGATTCAAAAACCGAAGGTGCGGTTTACAAAATCTGAGCACACAGATGGAAATTTGTGGGTTTGGTTTATTAAACCGAGGGAACAGTTTAAGAATTTGTGAGTATTGTTTATAAACTGAGGGGACGGATTGCAAAACCGTCGCCACGGATTGTATTTCTTTCTTCTACAGGTGACCTCCCGGGCTCCGTACTTTTCCATCATGCTGTGAATAAAACTTTACCAACCAATAAGGTTCATGATTTTGGTCACATGCCCAGTACTGCTGCTGTTATATAAAACTTTAACTTGGTGGCTATTTTGCAAAGCAACAGTGAATAGCCAACCCTATCTCACAGCAATTCGTACATATTTTATGAGGTGGCTAATTCGTACAAATTCTTACCTCACGTGTGCAAATTTGTATGATTTATGAAAAATCACACACATTTTACATATGATTTTTACGTAAAATACAAATTTGTATGAAGGACCACCCCAACCCTGCCCTAAACCACTCCCAGAAATTATACAAAATCCTATCAGTGAGGTCATATGAATTTGTATGAATCAGCCACCTCGTGTAAAATGTACGAACTGGTCGTGAGATAGTGGCTGGTACTGGCACTTTTGTCTTTGTACTTTTGCATTTGGGCTTGTTTGATAGCTTCCATAGAGAATACAGAAATCTGAATGGCTGTTTGAGTTGACGTTACTTCTCTATGACAAGTGTATGTCTGAAATGGAAAGTTGTGTCATACTTTATGTATTTGTCTGAACAGACATATTACACATGACAATTGGACCAATTTTTTTCTGGAGAACATGCGTGTTGATGTGAACTGTCCTTTTAGCTACTGAATAAGACTAGCCCCCATATCGTTTCAACCACATGCCATACCTGCCAAAGACAAGACGTGGGCAGCTCCAGTGTTGTTTTTCTCTCCTGTTTACAAAGCCTAAGGCTGTGACCAAGACTCTTTTCTCAAGACATCTATAAAACTGCACCAGTTACTAGATATTTGTATGTGCTTTTACTTGGCTTGTGCTTGATGTTGTGGGAAGTTCTGCACAGCATCATTTCCTTAGATATCTTAGCCACACCCTTGAGATGTTTTGCCAATGGAGTGATCTATATATATTTATATACAGAGTTCTGTGATGAAACTTTAGATGGTGCTGACCGATAGGTTCCTTTTGACATAATGTTTGACATAATTACATCATTATCCACGTGGTGCAGCTGATTGGTTCTTTTTGTATCAACATCTAATGAGCTTGCTGCTCAAACATTGAAATACTGGGCTAGTGCTTGCTGTAGCATATACTGTGTGTGTGTGTGTGTGTGTATATATATATATATATATTATATATATATATATATATAATATATATATATATATATATACACATACACATACACATACACATACACACACACAGGCCACTTTATTAGGTACAATGGTCTTCTGATGGCTACTCCCAGTGGGATAATGCATCATGTCACAAAGCTCAAATCATCTCAGACTGGTTCTTGAACATGACAATGAGTTCACTTTACTCAAATGGCTTCCGTAGTCACCTGGGGTCTCATTTATAAAACTCTCCGTAGATTTCATCCTAAAAGTGTACATCCAAAAACTGTGTCCATCTTCATTTCAAGCTGCAAAGCAACAAACTGTGATTGTTTTAAAGGGGGTGATTCTTTTCTATACCCACTGTAAGTATGTACAGTGCCTTGCAAGTGTATTCAGACCCCTGACCAATTCTCTCATATTATCAAATTATAGATGATACACTGAAATTTCATTCTGATGGATATTTTACTTTAAAAACACTGAAACTTAAATCAGTTATTGGAAGGCAACATTGTGTTTTGTTAGGAAATATTTTTGGGAGAAATTAAAAAAAAAAAAACTTTAGTTCGTTGCTTGCATAAGTATTCAACCCCATGTGCTACTGTATGGACGCTTCCAGGTTACATATTTGAAAGAAATTGCCTTCACGAGAACACAGTTACTTTACAGTTGGTATCCTCCTCTGAATAATTAAACATGCAATCACAATTTCTGGATAAATAACCCTCTGTTGAAGAATCACTGGTCAGACTGTGAATGTAAAGGAAAATTAAGACCAATGAGCTTTCCACAGATGTTAGAGATAAAATTATAAAAATGTATAGATTAGTAAAGGGTACAAAAATAATTTCCGAATGTTTGGATATCCCAGTCAGCACAGTTGCCCAGTCACTGCTAAGAAGATGCTGTTCCTCAAAACTCAGCATTCTCAAACATAAGGTAGACTTGTGAGAGAAGCCACAGAGAGGCCCACGATCACTTTGAAGGAGTTACAAAGTTCAGCGGCTGCAAGGAGAGAAATGCTGCACCAGTCAACCATATCAAGAGCACTGTATAATTCTGGCCTGTGCATGTGAGTGACCCAGCTGTGATTTGGGAGAAGGTTTTGTGGTCAGATGAGACCAAGCTATAGCTTTTTGGCCAAAACTCAATGCACTATGTGTGGTGCAACTCTAACACTTCTAATGCCCCAAGACACACCATCCCTACAGTGAAGTATGTTGGTGGCAGCTTCATGCTGTGGGGTTGCTTCTCATCTGCAAGTACTGGGTATCTTGTTAGAACTGAAGGGAGAATGGATGGAGACAAATAGGGAAATACTATAAAAGAACCTGCTTCAGTCTGCTAAAAAAACTAAAGTTTGGGAGGAAATTTGTCTTCTAAAGAACTATCTCTTCAACCAGGCATGCCCATAATACACATTTCTATAATTAAAATCTATTTAAAGGATTGTTAGGCTACATTAATTAGGTCAACCAGAACCGGGAACACTTCCCGTAACACCCGATGTACTCGCTACATTGTAACAAGAATGGAATTTACGCTAATATTAGTCTCTTTCATTCTTATTCCAAGGTCACCATAGCCATAGTCTGTATCCAGATCAGATGGTCATGGTAGCCACCAATCCAGTCCTTATCCAGACCAGATGGTGGATCAGTACCTAGGGATGAACTCTACAGCCCTGAATGTCAGTGGAGAACTTGTATAATTAGTGATGGTCTGGGGCAGGTTGATGATGAGATCTGGTGATCTGAGAGATCATTGGCAATGGTCTATGGCAAGTTGATAAGTCCTCTGCACAATCTGTCCTGTGTTGCAGTCTCAAAATAAACCAGGCCATGCTGGTTTTGTCATGCCAGAGGAGAAATGGTCCCCCAACTGAGCCTAGTTTCTCCCAAGGTTTTTTCTATATTTCTGTCACCGATGGAGTTTTGGTTCCTTGCCAGTGTCGCCTTTGGCTTGCTTAGTTGGGGATGCTTGACCTATTGCAGAGACACTATTGGAAACGAGCTGAACTGGATAATATCATCATTGAATCAACAATGAACTAACTTTAGCTGGAAAATGACTCTTTGTTATTGTCTTCTTGCATTATTGACAAACTATTTTCCTGTTTGACACTGCAGAGCTGATTTGACACAATCAGTATTGTATAAAGCGCTATATAAATAAAGGTGACTTGACTTGACTTGATTTGATTTTCAGCAGGACAATGATCCCAAGCAACACTGGAGTGGCTCAGGAACAAAAAGATAAATGTCCTACATTGTCCTAGTCACAGTCCAGATCTCTGTCCTTTTGAAAATCTGTTACACCGTTAAAAAAAATATTGCAGTACACAAACATAACCCAACCAATCTGATCAACCTGGAGAAAATCTGCCAAGAAGAATGGACCAAAATCACTTTATCACTGTGTGCAAAGCTGGTACATATGTATCCAAAAATAATTAAAGCAGCTATTGCAGCTAAAGGTGGCTTGACCAAATATGAATATGTTGGAGGTCAAATACGTACACAAGCATGATACTGTACTTATGTTTTTTTTTTTTTTTTTTTTTTTTTTTACTTGAAAATATTTCCTAACACATACACAATGTCACCTTCCAATTATTGATTTTGAGTTTGTGTTTCAAATAAAATATTAATTGAAATGTCAGTCTACCATTTATAATTATGAGAGAATTGGTCAGGGGTCTGAATACTTCGGCAAGGCACTGTGTGTGTATGTGTGTGTGTGTGTGTGGTGTGTGTGTGTGTGTTATATATATTTCATAGTATCGTGCACTGTGATAATTATATTTACATCTATTATATTCAAAGTATCGTGCACTGTGAAAATATATTTTTTTTAAAAAATAACTAAAATCTGTCTGATCTGAATGAACTAGTTACCTGCTAGTGACATCTTAAATACACATCTTTCCTGCTCTTACAAATTGGAACACACACACACACCTCTTACAAATTGGAAAATTATAAAAATAAAATGTTGTATAATAATATGTTTAATAAATGTGTGTTTAGTAGATGTGAATTGGTAAGTAATATAAAAAGGATGGATAAAAACAAAACATTTGCAAAAAACATTTCCATATATTAGCTAAAATAAGCACTGTTTTTCTTAAACAGTGTGGTGATTAAGTTGTATATAATTTTTCAAACTGGTCAAATGTCATTAATCACATTTTATTCCCCTTTAGGTTTTTATATTTTTATTTTTTATACATAATTTCATCATATTTACAGTGTACATATTGAAATGTCAAAATTTCATGATTTCACTTTAAATTCCTTGAAAAAGTCTTCAGTGTTCCAGTCTTGACAGAATGCAACATCCTGAATTTAAAAAGACAGTGTGGCATATTCAGGAACGAAGAAGAGTGCAGTGCTGTCTCTGTGTGCTCATTGAGAGAACACTATAATAAATCAGACGTGAAGGACGGTAAGGGTACGGCAGGACAGTACTTGTTTACTGATGTCAGATGCAAAGTATGGAGCGAGAGTCGTTAGTGGATGTGATGCGTTTTGGCTCTGAGTATGAAATCAGAGAGGGAGAAGAACAGATGAGGCCGCAGATAATAAGAAGAGTCACAAAAGGAGAGTTGTAATGAAAGAAATGGAGAGCAAATGAAAGAGAGGAGCAGGAAAAGGAGGGATGGATGGATCAGAGCTGTTCATTAATACACAGTGGGTTGATAATGTCTCAGTCCCTCCGGAAAATAAGTGGGGGTGATTTGTGATGCTGCGTGCCTGCAGAGTCAATTTGTGTGTGTGTGTGTGTGTGTGTGTGTGTGTGTGTGTGCGTGCGTGCGTGCATGGCAAAAAACTGCTTGTAAATTGCTTTCACGTCATATTTGTTTATTGTCTTCAATTTCTTTTTGGTAATGGGAATTCAGGATTAAAGCTGCTCCTCCTTTTATTTTGCATCACACTTCTCATTTTCCAGAACTAAATCTTTAGATGTTATATGTTTGCTTGTTTTATTCAGTCTATTTTGACTTAGACCATATTCTGTCCATATTTTAATATGGAGGAGAATATTGGAGTGTGATTATACAGTATACTTACATAAATCACTCTGCAGTTCACTTCCTGTGGTGCATTAACCTTTATAAATAACTTACTATGTATTTTTTATGTATTTCCCTTTAACTTGTGTTCTCAGAATCTCTGAAACTATGTGAGATTCGAAAGCTATGATGAGATGGTTGTCCCAGTTACTGGCTTTCCTTGTTAAGAACGGCTGCTAATTAGAAGTGCTAATGTAATGGCTTCCTGTCCTTGGAAAATTATATTCATATTGAAAATCATTTAGCATAGCCTTTTCACTTCCCCATAACCAAACATTTTTTGGCAATCCATTTCGGTCTCATTTTAGCTGTTGTCTTTGTGAGTGGTTAAAATGGTATGATTTTTTTTTTTTTTTTTAAAGTTCTTACAGTTTTTCTGTATTTTCTCTAAATTGCATGAGTAATCAAATTAGCGGTGTAAATCTTTGGGTTGACCGCGAATTGATTTGGTTTGTGATTCACTTGTCTTTAATTAAATAAAATGCTAATTCAGACTTATTCAGTTAGATTCAATAAACTACTTGATTGCCTAGCTCCAATCTTAAAATATTGTTTCCTACTCTAACAAATTGGGATGCATTTATATTTTAGCATTTTAAATTAATTATTGTCCAGGACAAATGGTTTATACCAAGTGGACAAGTGGAACCCCAAACTGAGTTGACTGCATTTTACGACACACGTCAACTGGATTGAGTTTGTATGATAAAAGACGCATGTAAACTACACAGACATACCTGTATGCAGTTATAAAACTCATTTTGCTGTCTGGTACAATTTTGTGCTGAAGTAAGACATCTCAGAAGTCAGGTACACATTTTCTCTGCTTACATTTACTTTATGCAAATGTGTATTTGCAACATTAACTTAGCAGGGGATTTACTAGCTAGGTATCTGTGAGCATATCTAAGATATCTGTTATACAGATTTAATAAAAATACAGAAAGTAAATGTCAGGCAGTTTTACAGGCTTGGCTCTCTGTGTGAAAAATATCAAATGTATTTCAAATCAAGCTGACATTCATCTCCTTCCAGGGAAATCGCCAATTACCATTTTTAATATTGAAAAGAGTTGTGCCGCTTAACAATTTTATGGAAACTGATATATATTTTCAGGATTCTTTGAATAAAATGTTAAAGCAGCATTTATTTGAAATATAAATCTCTTGTAACATTTAATGTTTAACTGTCCATCTTGATCAGTTTAATGCATCCTTGCTGAATAAAACCATTAATTTCTTTAAAGAAAAAAAAAAAACAGTGTCGTCAGACTTCTGAACAATAGTGTAGATGTATATAAAAAAGTGCATTGACATGAACTATTAAATTTCTCATATCAACTGATACTAAACATATCTGATTAATATTAACAGATAACTGATATTTTGTGCTTTCTTAGTGACTTTTGTAATTAGCAGTATTTTATAGCATTATGGCTGTAGGTACAAGACCAAATCACAACATATGTTTACCATAAGTCCATATAAGTCAATTTTGTATACATAGCCTTGAAGATAAGATGCAAGAGTCCAGCCTGCTTACTCTGTTATTCTTTCATATGATAGTTAATGTTAATTGAATGCTGGATCCTGAGAATCCGTTTCTCTGTCACATTATCTGTTTGGTCTTGTCATGTCTGATTTATTAATTCTTAGAATGATATGACAGCTCCACAATCCTTAACAAACAAGTAAGTTAAGGAAAACAAAGAGAATATGCTTAATAATGGAAAGAAAGACAGCTGTGGCTGCAGGGATTTCTAGCAACTGTACATGAGATCAGCCATTACTCAGAGTATGTCTGTAAATCTTAGAGTTTATTTTGAGGCCCTTCATCTTCCCAGACGGTCTCATTTCCTTTAGGGCAGCCGGTGTCGCAGCTTGAGTGTTTGTGTTCGATATTGTGTGCTTGTTTCATTCTTGTATGTGCTTGTGGGCAAGTGCGTGCACAGCAAGGGGTGTTTTCTGACATTCATGGTTTTCCTGAGCAATCGTATGCCTCGTATGTGCTGTTTTTCATCTAGTCGATCATCCAAAACCTGGATAACAGACTGTTTGAATGTAAAGCTTACATTCTCTTTCCCATAAAACACACACAGACAGTCACACAGACATGAACTCACTTGACTGTCATTCAACCCAACAAATGACTCATTTGCATATTGATTAAAAACTCTATTTTATTCCCCGCCATCTTTAATTGTGTCACACCAGCGGAGCGTCTTGACGGGTCTCAGCGGATCAGACCTTGCAGCAGAACCAGAAGGTATGAAACAGATAAAAAACATTACCAATCATGAAACTGGATCATTTAAGAGAAAATAAATTGTTTTATAAAAAAAAAAAAATAATAATAATAAATAAATAAAAAAAACACCAAGCACATTGACAAAACTATTGGTTTGTTTGCGATTTGGACTTTTGGGACCTGAATGAGCAGATTTCCATATCATAATGTGTTTTTATATAATATCCCTTGAGTGTCCAATTCAATTTAAGTTAAATTCAGTGATTTGAGAGAGAAAACTGCAATGAACATCATAGCACAGCTAGGCTAAAAGGGATTGTTCACCCAAAAATTAAAATCGTGTGATCATGTGCTCACCATTTTGATGTTTTGAACTGTGTCCCCCCCACCGCGTTCCACAAGAGAAACCCATACAGGTTTGTATGGAAGTTAATTTCCACCTCAGCAAATAAAATCATTTGATTTTTTTCTTGTAATTGCAACTTTTTTTTACATTTTATATATATATATATATATATATATATATATATATATATATATATATATATATATATATATATTGCTGAGGTGGAAATAAATCGCAGTTGCAAGATATAAAGTCACACTGTAAGATATAAAGTTGCAAATATATAATATATATATATATATATATATATATATATATATATATATATATATATATATATATATATATATATATTTGCAACTTTATATCTTACAGTGTGACTTTATATCTTGCAACTGCGATTTATCTCTGACCCTTTCTCACAGTTTTATTTTTTATTCTATGGCTGATGGCTAATTTGTAAAAGTAAATAATTGCTAATTAGAATTTTTTTTGAGTGAACTTTTTATAAGCACAATTAGTTCCAACTTATAAGGGTAATTCACATTCATTAATTATGAATGATTAGGACCCTGAGGTCAGTTTTATTTTTCCAAAATAATTTTTTCCCCTTTAATTTGTAACAGTTTAATTAAATTGTAATAATCAAAAGTATGAAAAATTTGGTGTTGTCAGTTTAAATTTTTCTGGATTATGTTGACTTAACACATATTTTTTATCAAAATGTTGCTAATCAAATAATCACATAAGACTTAAAACAATTAAATCATGTTTTTTTTTTTTTTTTTTTTTTTTTTTTTTTGGCCAAAAAGAGTGTTGCACAACAGAGGTTACCATTTAAATTAAATCATGGGTGAAAAAAATGTGATATTCCTAAAAAAAATATTACAGTAAAATGCATAATTATTTTTGTAATTATTACTTTAAGAAGTGCAAACTACTATTTAATAGTAATACATTTGTCATAATTTCTTTATCTTGGTGCAGTGTAATGAAGACCTTTCAGTTTTTGTGTGTTACCTTAGTTATCAAATGGCATGATGAAATACTTGTGACGAGACTCTCAGAGCATCTCTGGAGATGAAGTACATGTTTATGTCCAAATGTGAAACGGCAGATGCTGAAAACACCATGAACTTCACTCAAGCTTGAGTAGTGTGTAGCAGACGGAACTGTGCTACTCATTTACACTTAATTTATCCAAATTTCTGAAGTTCCTCATCCAAATTTTGCCAAATTGATTGAAATTATACACTGGAGTACATTTTTACGACTCGATCCCACAATTGTGTCTGCATTCTGTCTGGATTCATGCTTAGGAGATATAGGCAATGACAGCAGCGTTCCCTGAGGTGGCGTCTCCACATACCTGCACACTCCACTTCACTGTGGCTCAACTTGCACAGGATTGTGCCGCTCTCTGTTCCACCCGACTGCCTCTCCTGTTCACAATAAAGCATGGCCTTAGAGGGTAACTTTGTTCGGGCAGCTTCTTGTGATTCACCTCACCATCCTCTCTCATAACTGTAGGTTTTTTTTTTTATTTTTATTTTTATTTTTTACACAAAAGTCTCTTCACCTGCTAGAAGCCATGTTGCCTACACTGGTATCATGGCTTCTAGCATGTGAAGAGAAGTTTAGGTAAATCAGATTAAAATGCATCTGGCCCTTAATATAAAACAGTATAAAATCCATGGATTTACAGTTACAAGATTACTTATTCTGTTTAAAGAAATGGATAAAGTATATATCACATATTTATGATTTGTTATAATATTAATAATAAAAACAACAACAATATGAATGAATGTGTATGTGTGTGTGTGTGTGTGTGTGTGTGTATGTATGTATGTATGTATATATATATATATGTATGTATGTATATATATATATATATATAGTATATGTATAATAATATAGATATATATATATATATGTATATATTGTCTATATGTATATATGTGTATATATATATATGTATATATGTGTATATATGTATATACTATATGTATATATGTGTATATATGTGTATGTATGTATGTGTATATATGTATATATGTATATGTGCATAGATGTGTATATATGTACATAGATGTACATGTATGTACACATGTACATAGAATATATATATGTATATATGGTATATATATATATATGTATATATGTGTATATATTATATATGTATCTATATATGTATTATATATATATATATGTATATATGTGTATATATATATGGTATATATGTGTATATATATATATGGTATATATGTGTATATATATATATGTCTATTGGTGTATATATATATGTATATATGTGTATATATATATATGTATATATGTGTGTATATAGATATCTGTATATATGTGTATATATATATATATATGTATATATTATATATATATATATATATATATGTGTATATATATATATATGTATATATGTGATCTCCCCTCTTTACGTATATATATATTGTATATATGTGTATATATATATATATGTATATATGTGTATATATATCTTATATATTATATATGTGTATATATATATGTTTATGTATATATGTGTATATATATATATGTCTATTATGTGTATATATATATATATATTTATGTGTATATATATTATATTTATATATGTTTTATATATGTGTATATATATGTATGTATATATGTGTATATATATGTATGTATATATGTGTATATATATGTGTGTATATGTATATATGTGTATATGTGTATATATGTGTATATATGTATATGTATATATATGTGTATATGTATGTGTATGTATATGTGTATAATATATGTGTATATATGTGTATATATGTATATGTATGTATGGTATATATATATACATGTTATATATGTGTATATATTATATATTATATATATGTGTTATATATATATGTTATATGTGTATATATATATGTATATATGTGTATATATGTATATATGTATATATGTGTATATATTTGATATATGTATATATGTATATCGTGTATATATGTATATGGTATTATATAGTATAATATGTATATTGTATATATGTATTATGTATACTATGTGTATATATGTATATATGTTATATATTAGTATATATGTATATATGTATATATGTATATATATGTATATATATGTATATATGTATATATATGTATATATGTATATATGTATATATATATGTATATACACACACACACCTCATGCACACTTATAGTGCATTTCTTTCAAATGATTTCTGTCTTTTATTATATCACGTGCTCCGAGACGCAGAAGCGGTGTCTGATTCAAGAACTAAATGATTCTTTTCAATGAACCTTTTAAATAGGTCAATTTCAAATTGCACCAAACGATTCATTCACGAATTGGAATGATCCGATTGCAGCTGTTCTCGAGTCTACAACTCACTGATTCAAATGAACAGTTTAGTCCGAGTCTCCAGTGAACTGAATTCACAAATAAGAACCGGGAGATATTGTGAGCGTGCACACATCTGATTCTGTTAAAAGTAAGTTACTAATGTCGAATTTCAGGATTAATTATATTTAGGTCAAAACTGTCAGTTGTTTGTGAACTAAATCTGCTGTAAAGGGTGATCTATTTACAGCATAAGTGCCTCGTAGGAAATAAAAAAAAAAAAAAAAAAAAAGGACACATTAAAATAACACAGATTAAATAAAATAACGTTCAAATTCCCCGCTTCCCTAACGTTAACATATTTAAAATGCATGGCCTATGTGACGTCTGTTTTTATATTGTTTATCAACAGTATACATTTTTATATTGTTTGGATTAACCACCCAAGTAACGTTAGACAGATATGAATGTTTATTCATAACCTTACTGAAAATAAGTAAATATTGTTAGCTGATGCTAACTGTCTAGCTAACAAGCTTGCTGGTGCTAAGTTGAGGTCATTTTTTAGATATAAAGTCTAAATATTTTTATTCAACCACCTATATAGATTAACGTTACATCTGGGGGAAAAAGAAAGGCTGTGATGTTCAGAACATGGTAACTACAGTTAAAATGTTCTTCCTAACTTCAGGCCTTATTCACAATATATATAACTGTGATGTTCTGCAAAACAACAAACTTTAAAAAACTTTTTTTCTTGCTGGTAAAAATCTGATGGTCAAATGTGAACCTGGAGCACAAAAGTATTGTATGGGTCAAAATTATCAATTTATCAATACCATAAATATATCAAAACTTCATTTTATTAGTAATATGCATTGCTAAGAACTTCATTTGAACAACTTTAAAAATGATTTTCTCAATATTTAGATTTTTTTGCACCCTCAGATTCCAGATTTTCAAATAGTTGTATCTTGGCCAAATATTGTCCTCCTAACAAACCATACATCAATGGAAAGCTTATTTATTCAGCTTTCCAATGATGCGTAAATCTCAGTTTTGAAAAATTGACCCTTATGACTGGTTTGGTGCTCCAGGGTCACAAATCTGTTTTCTCTCAGGTACATCACTCTCATCAACGTTGTCCATATCAACAACAAAAATATATCTTGACTCCATATAGTGGTTATTTTGGGAAAATTCCAGGTACTTTGAGCAGTAGGATTATAAAAAATATGTGCTAATATAAAATGAAATTAGGTAGTCTATATAAAATTGAAAAATAAATCTATCTATCAGTACTTTTTTACTTAAGTACTTAAAAAATGTTGTACTTTTGTACTTTATTCGAGTATAATTGAAAAAGGAGTACTTTTACTGGAGTAATATTTTATTTTACGTATCTGGGCCCAGTTCCCCAAAACGTTCTTATCGCTAAGTAGTTCTTAACCTATTCCTTAACCTCTCTCTTAATGTTATGGCACGATTCCCGACACGTTCGTACGCTAAGTATACTGTATCTTCTGTAAGTCACACTTTTGTAAGGATGGTCTGGACCATTCGTAAGCTCTCTCTTAGTGTTGTTTGAGCTCAAGACGCTAGTCGCCGCCACTTTGCAGCAGTCTTTAGAAATCAGAGCAGCGCAGTACAAGTCCAGCTATGGTATGTTGACAATGTTGTGGCTCAAAATTGATTTTATGTTATGGACATTTTAAGACTAATAATAAAATATGTTCGCAATGGATACAGGCCCAGGGGCGTGTCTAGAGCATTTTAAATGGGGTGGCCGATCTGGGGCTCTGGCTCAAAAGAGGTTTGCGGGGGGGACATCTGCATATTTATGTGGGATTCACTCTCGAAGTAGCAGTGATTGACACAATGATGACCAAAGCAATAGCAATAGAGTGGAGATTCGTGCTCGCGGATTACATGGATCACGTAACATTATGCGCTCTTGATATGTCAAATATCACGCTATAGAAACCGCCTAAAATTAAGTATAAAGAGGAGAAGAAAGCGGCCGTAGGCAGCTACACATGCCAGGATCCGCCACTGCCAGATGCAGTTAGAAATTCACTAAAAACAAGTCTATTGCAAGACATCTGGTGGGGGGGGGGCACCTGGGGTGGCCAGCCAAATTTCAGGGGGGGCCGGTGCCACCCCTGGCCACCACGTAGACATACCTCTGTACAGGCCTATTTATGAAGTTGACTTTATTTGGTATCAGAACTAATATGGTGGTAATTAGCCTAGGCTATTTCGTAATGTCATTAAAGCGTTTTAAATTGGCAATCACTTTTGATAATTAAAATCTGGCAAACAATTTGGCTCTAAATGGCTAAGATCTATAAATGGGTAAACATGGTGGTGTCCAGTAAGCGACCAACTATGGCAACGATCCAACGTGTCCTTGTATTGAATCAAAGACGGTGCCAGCCGCGGAGCCGTTTAGTCCATGTCAATTTTTCTATTCGGCAAAAATTAAGCCCTTTTGACATTTTGCCTGACGTGCTATATTAACAAAAAATCGCCTCCCAAGACAACTCATTATGGAGCTGCTGGACCTTCTCAGACCTGCGCTTGCCAGGCTAACGCGGCGGAATTTTGCTTTAAGCCCTGAAATCCAGCTGCTTGCAGCGCTAAGATTTTTAGCTACAGGGAGCTTCATCGAGGTCATGGGAGAGGGCTACGGCCTAAGCAAGACCTCGGTGTGGAGGTGCGTCCACACTGTCACCAACGCCCTTCTGCGCCATTGCAGGGGAATTCTGATTGTAAAGTACCTTACCATTAATATAAAAAAGTGTATTACATAATTTTTTAGAAGTCGTTAAACCCATGTCAAGAAGCGGCACAAGTGGCACAACGGGATAAGGAGGGTGGATGATTAGCGAGGGATACCCGGTTCGTCTACCCGTCACAACATATCGTGTGAACATATTACTGACAATTTGATAATTTAATTAATAGTCTATATTTTACGGATAACTTAAACTGTGTTAAAATAAATGTTACTGGAATAATTTGAGGAATGTTTCATTTGCATAGAACGTGTTGTCTTTCTTAACGCCGTAATGCACCTTCGCGTGAAGTTGAAAATCGATTCCTGAGCAATCGATGCCAACTTATTCAGCACCTTCACTTGGGACAGCGCCTTTGTAACGTCAGACGTAAGAGGCAGCGTGTTAAGAAGCTTCCAAAGGGACACTTCGGGGAACACACTTAGGAACATAAACAACTTTGGTAAGATATTTCTTTCAAGTCTTCTTAGCACGCTAGGAGTGAGCATTATCGGGGAACCGGGCCCTGTACTTTTACTCAAGTACTTGATTTGTGTACTTCGTCCACCACTGAATGTTCGCCAGTTCCCACCTCCTTCTTCCCGAACTACGAGCTGTGTTACAATGCCACTAACAGGTTAAGCCCTGGATGTCATTTTATATCTAACAAAACTGCTGGTTTACAGTAGAGGAATAACAAAACAGTAGGTAACCTGCCTACCCCCAACCTCCACACAGTAATTATCGGATTAATCCACAAGGATAACCTAAAGGTGCGCTTAGCGATTTTTGCCAAATGATGTTGATATTTGAAAGCACCAAAACAAACACGCCCATAACCCCAACAGGACGTTCAACGTACACAACCCCAGCAGCGACAAAGGCGGAATCTGCCATGCCTGCCAGCCGCAGCATAATTAAGCAATTAAGCCAACACAGAAAAGTTGTGAAAAAGCAAAATCAACTTAACCTACATATCAAGAAGAAACAAAGCAACCTCAGCGTCTCTGATTCTCCCTATCATCACTCAACATGCCCCTTGCTGCTGATTTGCTGCGAGTGTGTTTTGGGACTCGGTCCGAGACTGTGGTCAAAAGTGTTTTTCAAAAACCGCTTAGTGCACCTTTAATAAGATATTATAATTAATTAGCACATTTTTTTCTGGCTTTGTAGTTCTGAACTCTGATTATGCAGCAGTTTATTCAGTCATTTTATATTCAGAGCAGTTTGTGTAACAAAAGAAGTACAGCAGTGCAATATAGTTTCTGCAACATATTTCATGAGGTTTACACTTTTGCTAGCTGAAGTTTAAGTATATTGTATGAAGAATGGTACTGATAACATTTGGTTAGTGCATAATATTGTGCTTGGATTTGTACTGCTTTTATACACTTATATTTGATAGCATAATGTGAAACATTACAAATTGGATACACTCTGGCAGTTGAGGATTACCTGTATTTTATTACAATAACCCTATATATTTTTAACACTGTGAATGGTGACAGTTTGCAGCTGTTACCTTAAAGCAGGGGTCAGAAACATTTTAGTCATGAAGTGCCATTTCCAAATTTCCTAGTTAAAGGGATGGTTCACCTAAAGAGGAAAATTTGCTCAACCTAATGCCATCCAAGACATAGGTGAATTTTTTTTTTTTTTTTTTTTTTTTTTTTTTTTTTTTTTTTTTCCAGTGGAACAGTAAAGAAGATTTTTAGTTGAAACAGTGGTTCTTGGTTCATAAATTGAAGAGTCACAAAAGCATATACAGGTAACACAAAATTACTTAAAGCTGCTATATGTAACTGTTTTTTGTTAAAAATGATCCAAAATCAATTTTTGAGCAAGTACATAACCAATCAGTGTTCAAACTTGTCTTCTTACCTTAGCCTGATTCACAACAGTAATAATGTTTTCTAATTTGATTGGAACTGGTAGGTTTCCGTGGGAAATACTACTTCTTACAGAAGCTGGTAAGATGTATATGTGTAAGACCAGTATAAGTCCAGTGGTATGAACTGTATAAACCTAGTAAATATTACTCATAACTTAAAAGTAATACTTAATTCGGTAACACTTTGATAGTCCACATTAGATAGTTTACTAACGATAAGTAACTTTGCAGCTACAGTATATGTCAACTAAGTAATTAACAAAGAAAGCTTCAAGGGACTACAACCACAGGACGGGATTCAGGAAATGGGAACAGACTAAAAACATAATACCAGGGTATAGTGAAGCTGAAAATAAACATAATTTGTTAAATTGTGATCCACATGTTGGTAACATGATTTCCACATCTACATGTGATCACATGTGGAAAACACATGAAATTCATGTGGTTTTTAGGGAGACCTGCCATAGGTTGCAGACTCTTTTCTTAAATATTAATTTGTACCTGATTCTACCTAAAAAATAATTTGAAATATTTTGATTGATATATTTTGACTAAAGATTTATTTTCCCACGCTCTCCAATCCCCTTCAAGTTAAACGATTTCTTCAGATGTTACTCTTGAGCTGTCATTTGAATGTATGAAATACTTAAAGATTTATATCTACATTTTTTTTCTTTCTGTGGGAATGATGATATCCTAGCATTCCTGTCAGATTTTCAAAGGGCATCTTTTCATCACACTGGACCTCTGCACTAGATTATCTGTGAAAGAATTCAGAAATGATATACACACACACATATATGAAGTGAATCCTTCCTGTTCTGCAAAGGAAAATCTGAAGAAAATTGGTGCTCTTGCAAACATTATACTCCATTATGCAACATTGGCATGAACAGAAATAGCTGTCAGCACCCTAAGGAGGTACGTCAGTTAATTTCTGTCCTACGCCATGAGCAATTCATTTGCCTTCAGCTTTAAATGCTGTACATGGTGTGCTGTCAGAAGCATGAGTGGTTCTGACTGAGGGATAATTAGCAAACATGTCTGGAGAGCATGTTCTGCTCTGCCACTGTGCTTCTCAAAAGCAGCTTTAAAAGGCCATAATCTGTGCTTTACTTTAAGTCCACTTATAATGTTTGCTAAGGTTTTCTGCACTAAATGTAGATTAACATGACCGTGTTCAACCCTCTCTCTGACCTTAAGTTTGTGTGCTGAACCTTGAAGAATATTGTATGTAAATGATTTTTTACACTGTAAAAAAAAATTTTTTTTTTTTTTGAAGTTGTAAATAGTTGTAAGTTGTAAGGAGAACGGTTAAAAAAATTAAAATAAATAAAAATAAAATGAAAATATTGACAGAGCAGCATTTCTGTTGGCAAAAATGCCTTGTTGATGTCAGAGGTCAGAATGTTTCGAGCTGATAAAAAGATAACAGTAACTCAAAAAATTACCACTCATTACAACTGAGGAATGCAGAAGAGCATCTGTGAATGCACAACTCTGTGAACCGTGAAGCAGATGGGCTAAAACCAAATTAAGTGCCATTCTGTCAGCTAAGAACAGGAAACCGAGGATGCAATTTGCACAGGCTCACCAAAATTGGATGATAAAAGTTTGTAAAAAGGTTGTCTATCTGAAAAGTCTGGATTTCTGCTGTGACATTCAGATGATAGGGTCAGAATTTAGCATAAGCAGCATGAAAGCATGGATCCATCCTGCCATATCAGTGGTTCAGGCTGGTGCTGGATACTTTCTTTGTGCACTTTGGGCCTCTTAATACCAACTGAGCATTGTTTAAAGTCCACCCCTTTATCACACAGTATACCCATCTTGTATACCATGGTCTCCACTGTTACCAGATCGTATTCCAGTGGAGCATCATTCACATCATGTATGCAAAGCTGACAAATCTACTATCATGTCAATATGGACCAAAATCTCTGAGAAATGTTTCCAGCACCTTGCTGAATCTATGCCATCTATGTCAGAATTAAGGCAGTTCAGAATTAATGCATATGGAAAATGCTGTTTAGTTCTATACTGTGAATACCCCCCCCCCTTTTTCTCCATGTGGTCCATAAATTATCAGGATGAAATAAGGAAAAGCAATTTTAAAAGACCAAGGAAAATCTGTAACTGAATTTTTGATGTGAGCTCCACAAAACCCTGCTAACATGATAAACAACCATGTAGAGCGGGTGTAAAATGTCTTCTTGCCATCTTTATGTCCTAAGAAATCTACCCTTGATCTACCCTTGTTTATAACCATGAAATCTGATGTTTTGTCGCTTAGAAACATCACTCACACTCTTTCTCTCTGTCGAGGTTCCGCAGGTCCATGGACCTCCTCTGAGGGGTGTTACGCTGTTCTTTCATGTCTTCTGCTTCAAACCTCCTGGCTTAGCCTGCTAAGAGCTGTTGTTTGCTCATATGTTCGTGCTTGCTCCATTTGCACTATTACAGCAGCTGTAAATGTTTTGAAAGCTCCAGGCTCTCTCAAAGCTGTATATCAAATCTGTGGAATGAAATGCTACAGAAAGTACTCTTCCATGGATCCTTGAGGTTAAAAATCTGGTTATAAAATGTATAAGGACATTTGCCTACTAGCCTGAGGTTTTATATACCTGGTAAGTACAATACATTTGTTGATGTGATCTCACATTGGTTGTCAGGAATAAGTATAAGAGCACTGTAGAACACAGATTTAGCTTTATACAGTTTTCACACAGGAGAAGACTAGTATGCAAATCATTATTCCTTTCTAAAATAACACTGCAATTAACTTACAGAGGGAGTTTTTGCCTCCCTTTTATGAGGTTTTATTTGTGCCAAAAAGAAGTAGACTGCTTTGTACTTTACATTTGTTCATGTTTACAGTCATTAGTACTTTAAGATAAATTTGTATATGTTGATTTGTATGATCTTTGTTGTCTTGTTCTGTCATTCCCAGAGTCATCATCTGTTATTTATGGAAGGCTGTTTCCAAAAATTATGACATTCCTTTTCTGCCAAAAAAGCATTGATGATCAATACATTATACAAAGCAGTCAACACTCTTTTTTGGCACAAACAAAACATCATAACCTTCAGGTTGATTTTTACTGAGGAACTATTTTATTGAGGACAGACTTGTTACAAATTTTAGCAACTCACTCATGGATGAATATCGATTTTCACCTGCTAATTTCTACTGAATATATAATTAGAGATATATTATCTATATTATACATCAGTGTTTCTGCATTTTTGTTTCTGCAGTTTCAAATTAACACGCCAACATCACATCTCAGCAACTCGTGTATCATTTAGAATTCAGAGTTTCCTACTCTTAAATATGACTTTGCTTGGTTATTAATGTGTTCTGAACTCTTATTATATTTCTGCAAGCAAGCAGTGTACGTTCTTCTGTGTCAGCTGTGCTGCACAGATGCGCTGTTTTCGTACAGATCAAAGCATAAATACATGTAGAAAATGTATCCTTGTGTCGCAGCTGACACAGAAGAGCGTACATAGTTTGCGTTCAGCGGATATTCTCCAAAATGGCGCTACGGTGATGCAGAGAGACAGAGGAGATGAATTGTTGAATAAAGTCGTTATTTTTGTTTTCTTCGAGTACAAAAAGTATTCTCGTTGCTTCATAACGTTACGGTTGAACCACTGATGTCAGATGGACTGTTCTGACGATGTCTTTCATACTTTTCTGGACCTTGACAGTGTAATTTACTTGGCAGTCTATGGGATAGTCACAAGCCTCCCGGTTCCTCTTTAGGAACTCGAGCTGCGTCGTAAAACGCTTTGGGAACACCTTCTCTAACACCGGCTCTAAATCATGTGTGTAATCAGACCAACGGATGGGCGAGACGTCATAGGCGGGTGATGTCAGAGACCAGGAAGTATAAAAGCACGTGCGTCGAAGCCAGCATTTAGCTTTCTGTCTTTGAGCAAGCGCTCTGTGTGTGTCAGTCGCTATCTGTTTGTGAGTCTTATTTAGTGTTGTTTGTCCACTGATAAGCTCCATTATGTCAAGGCTTCAGTCAAGAGAAGTTTTGGGGCGAAAGCAGGCAGCGTTCAGGCTGTGTGTTTTCCCTGCCCGCAAAAAAAAATAAAAGGGGGTAGGGACACACACAGTTTGTGTGTTGTCTGCTTGAGAGTGAAGAACGCAGAATCAGCTCTCGAGGGAGTTGACTGTTGCGATGCAAGTGTTTGTTACTGCTTTGCTTCACTCTCAGAAGGCACTCTTTGAGGAGGGAGCCTTCACTGGCATTTCTCGCAGTGCCAGCCCCGATTTCGCCGAGGCGGAGCGGTGGTTGTGCTCGCGGGTTTTGCTTTTGGATCCGGTGGAAGGAATGTAGATGGGCAAATCCCTATCATCTTCCTTAACCACCAGATCCGGCACCCGCTCTAGGGGTTTCGGAAGCCCTCGTTGCAGTACTTTCCCCCCGGTGAGAGGGCGCGAAGCTTTGCCTGTCTTTCTCTGAGGGGATTGATGTGGAGGGCGTCGATAAGCTCACCAGTTGCACAAGCACCAGTTTCACAAGCATATTATGTCTGATATTATAATGAGCAGCATAAATGAGGAGTGGAGCTCGCACAGTCGGTTCTCGGGGGGCTGATTGTGCTTTTCTTGCTGTTAAGCGCTCCGCTCTTGCCGGACACGCTCCGAGGAGTGTGTCTGTGCGTGCGATCTTGCGGTTGCGTTCCCGCTGCTGCCTGGGCACGGCGTTGACCGAGATCGCGGGGATCGCACATGATCTGGCGGATGGGTTGGAGACGGCTCGTCCTATCTCCACCCATGTTCCCTAGATCTAGAGCTTGTTCTCGAGGCTTGGAAACCCGTGCTGCGGTTTCTTTCCCCTCTGAGTGAGAGCTCGCTGCAGTGTTCATCTTTCTCTGAGGAGATTGATGTTGTTTGTGTGACTGAGTGGAGAAAAAAAAACACATTTCATTTTTGATGTGAATTTTTGAGGGGAAACCCACATCGCATGATCAAGGTCACACGGCGATGCCTACGTGCCTTGGACATGTGAAGAAAACCTTGGTTCTTGTCTCAGAGCCCGGTGCTGGGAGCTCCTTGTCGCCGCGTAACGCTAGCGATGGACGCGTCCCTCACCGGCTGGGGTGCGGTCATGAGTGGCCACCCTGCCCACAGTCTGTGGAGTGGTCGCCATCTGACATGACATATAAACTGCCTGAAGATGCTGACTGTGCTTCGGGCACTACAACACTTTCTCCCAGACCTAAGAGGTCACCATGTGTTGGTGTGCACCGACAACACAGTGGTGGTCTCTTATATCAACCACCAGGGGGGTCTGTGCTAACGCCGTTTGTACAAACAAGCATGCCAGATCCTTGTGTCATCCCAGGGCAAACTCCTGGGCATCTGAATAAGGGACCAGACATCCTGTTGAGGCTGGGGCCGAGGCCTGGGGAATGGATGCTTCACCCCGAGGTGGTGAAGCAGATATGGAGAATTTTGGCCTGACTCAGGTGGACCTGTCTGCGACTCGATAGACATCACACTGTCCCCTCTGGTTCTCTCTGTGACTCATCCAGCTCCACGGGGCTGGATGCCGTGGTACAGACATGGCCGAGGCTTCGTCTGTACGCCTTTCCCCTGATTGCTCTGCTCTCGGGAGTTCTGGAGAGAGTGCTACGGGACGGGGTCCTTCTGCTGTTAGTAGCCCCGTTCTGGCACGGGCTGAGTATGGTTCTCGGACTTGATTTCCCTCTTAGATGGCTCTCCAGAGGGGATTCCCGTCAGGAGGGACCTCCTCTCACAGGCGGAGGGTACGCCCCCACTTGGAGTTGGAAGTTATGGGTGTGGCCCCTGAGGGGGCACAGCTCGTAGCTTCCAGTCTCTCAACCGAGGTTGCCGAGACCATCCTCCAATCCAGAGCTCCCTCCATGAGGAAACTACATGCTTTGAGGTGGAAACTTTTCACCTCCTGGTGTGGAGTCCACCAGCTCGAACCAGTTAACTGCCCAGTTGGTACAGTTCTGGAATGCCTGCAGGCACTTCTCTCCGCAGGTTTGACCCACTCCACCCTGAAGGTCTACGTGGTGGCCATTGCGGCCTACCGCGCCCCTCTCAGTGGCCAGTCAATGGGCAGACACCCTCTGGTTACATGTTTTTTCTGCGGTGGGCTGAGGTCAAGACTCACGCCTTCGGAAGTCTGGCCATTGGGTGGGATGTCCCCGATTACTTGTCAGGCTCCTGGCTCTTTCTCTCGCTTTAGCTGTGCAGTTTCCCACACTAGGCAGAGATTTGAAAGTCTGGCGGCATGGGCATTCTCATTCCCAAAGCGTTTTACGACGCAGCTTGAGTTCCTGAAGAGGAACGTCTTAGGTTATGTATGTAACCATGGTTCCTTGAGGGAACGAAATGCTGCATCGTAGAGCCACACTTCCGGAATCTCTGCTGGCGCTTGCTTCATTCCTTGAGGCTAAATGCCGGCTTCGTCTCTGCGCTTTGACAAAATTTTCCTGGTGGGATGGAGTGACGCCTATAATATGTGTTTTTATATATCCATTGGGTATATATATACATATATAATATCAGAGCCGGTCATATATATATCGAAGCGTTTCCTTCTTTCCAAAGCGTTTTAGTAATATATAGCGTATATATTCTGCACCTTTATAGGTGCTCGAGAACCATGGTTATAATTTTAATCTCAGGTTTTCTTGCTTCCATTAAAATTTTATTGGGACTCTCAAATTATAGTAAATGTCATGATCAGCATGCATGCTGACATTAATTCAAAAACAAATCAAAATGTTAATAATTCAATCAAATTATGCTGAAAAAAAAATAATACATTTATATTTTTAGCCCACTGTAAGCGTTGCAGATGTATTTGCGAGCTCTTTAAATGATTTAAATCCTGTGACAGTGCATTATTACAGCACAGTTCTTGTCAGACTGACACACTAAAGGTAGTTTAGCACACTAATCTGAAGCTCTGTTGCAATAGCGCATGTTGTTGGCCATAGCATGAGATATTTGGGAGAAAGATTATAACGCTTAAAGCTTATTTTCTCTTGATCCTTCACCTGATTTTCCCTCATGAAATCACATCACTGTGTCTGTGGCATGGATTATTAAGGACTCCAGTGGAAACAGCTGTGTGGCAGCCATGGCTTTTCCTCTATTTTTCTTTATGATTACCTAGAGCTTTCCATCATATGCTTTTTCTGGTACACGTCTTTGTCATCTGCAGAGAGAGTTACCGATTCCCTGTAGCATCATTACCCTCCTGTGTTACAGGCTGTCTGTACTATTCTTTTAAAGCTAAGAGACAAACATACACTTCTGTCTTTATTAAAACTGATTAGAGGCGATTTTGAAAGCAGGGGTGTCCTGTGTTTAAAGTGAGAAAGAGGATGTGACACAAGCAGATTTTGGAACAGATGACTTTGAACAGAAAAAAAAAAAAAAAAAAAAAAAAACAATGTCTTTTTTCCATTACCAGACAAATCACAAAGGATTTAGCACATTGTCTACATTACGATGTTGGAAGATTTGCATAACGCTACCCAAATGTTCACGCAAAGAAAGAAGGCCTGACTTTGATTCTTGCTGTAGTATTGTTGCTGCCGCCATGTCGTGGAGATGCTGTGTTATATTGTGAAAACAAAACTACTTTGTTTGACCTTCCAAAAGAGGACACCACTAAAAATCAGTGGTTAATTTGTATTTATATCACTGTTCCAGAACAGTTAAACCCAATATTTAGATGTGTGCAGCACATTTTATGGAGGATGAGGACTGGTTCCTGTGACAGTAGCCTACAATGCCGTTGTCTGTTTCAAAAAATTGGGGCAATAACAACTTTGCAAGGACAGTCTGGTGCTTCTGACTCACAGTCTGTAAGTAAGTTTTCATATTTAAAGAATTTGCCACTGATGATTCAAACACGAGTTTTGAGCAGTGTAGTGATGTTTGTTGTTTCTCCGACCACAAATTCAGACGTAGTTTTATGTATATGCGGTGCGATAAGCAGCACAACATATAAAAACAAAGTATAAGTCTATATAATTAGTAATTATGTCCCCACTGGATGCAACAAATGCCTCATTTGTAATGGGTTTTATTGGTTTTGTCTCATCGTGTCGGTAGATGGCGTCACAGTGTGTTTAGGGGTGTAACATTTCTGTCACACGCTTGAGGTATTCGGCCAATCATAATGCACTGGATAGCTGCCCAATCCGAGCACACCAAAACGATTTTCAAAACGATTGTAAAAATCACCGCGTTTCAGAAAGGTGGGGCATATAGGAGCAACAATAATGTACATTATGTGGAAAATAATGTGTTTTTTTAACCTTAAACTGTATAAACGCATTGTATTGCACCAAATACAAAATAATGTTCTTTTTAGCAGCATCATATGACCCCTTTAAGACAAAAATTCCTGTTTCCATAGATACAGAATAATTATTTTTTTAGGAGCACACTAGCATTTTTTTTTTTTTTTTTTTTTTTTAATGCTTTTATTCAGCATGGATGAATTATCGGCCCACAATGATCTGTTAATGCCTCTTTAATGCTTTTATTCAGCATGGATGAATTAAATTGATCAAAAATGTCAGTAAAGATTTTCAGAATGTTACAAAAGATTTCTCTTTTTAATTTTGTATACATCCTGAAAAAAAATTATAGTTTCAGTTTTCATAAGCAGCACAAAGTTTTCAACATTGATAATAATAAGACATTTTTCTTGAGCAGCAAATCAGCCACAGTGAGCTTACGAGACTTATTTGAAAAACATTTTAAAAATCTTACTCACCCTAAACTTTTTAACGGTAGTGTAAATGAAGCTTATAGACATGGGGGGGGGGGGAGCCAAGCAAAACATAAATTTGGTTTTTTTTGCTGCTTTAAAGTTCATTTGACACTGGTCAATGACACTTTCATTATTTGGCTTATCTTTATACAGTAGTTCTAAAGAACGCTCCCTGCATATGGTCCAAGGTGCTCAGAGACACACAACAGTTCTGCTGTGACTTTGTGGGTAATATTTACATAGGCCACAATTGTCTGTTAATGCTCAATTTTGCCAATCTAAAATATACCACAATATTAACTTCTTATTTACTGAACTGTTATTTAAAATCACATTTGCACTTGTTCTATTCGGGACAAAAACATCACTTGTGTGATATTGCTCTCACTGGTCATGTGACATCGCTCACCAAGTCACCATATTATATAAATATGAGACACAATTCATAAGGGGGCATTTTTTTGGCCCAATATCTTACATTTTAAGGGCATATAACTGCATTTTATAGACTACATGACACAGTGAGTTGTTGCCCCACATCTTGTTTGTCAACAGTGAAATGTAAGATGATGTACTGGTCTGGGGGAAGGCCTTAATTGCGTTAAAATGTTTTAATCATGTTATGATATTAAATTAATTGGAATGACCCAAGTGCAAGTAAATAATGAAAATTTAGTTTTTTTTTTTCCCCTTTAAGTCCGTCACTGTAGTCTGCCAGATAAATACAGCTTCTATATTTTTCTATATCTTCTATACGGCTTTTCTTAGTAGCTTGACTAATTTGGGAGCTGTGGTTTCAAGATAGCTTCTCTAAAATTGTTCTTCATAAAAATGAGTGAGAGTTACAGGCTTACATTAGTATGCGCTCGGGAACTTTGCACACAGTAGAAGTGTCAGCTTTTCTCTTTCAAGTCCTCCTGTTGTGACCCTTGAGACTCTGTCACTACCCATCCTCCCTTCTTTTTTTTTTTTTTTTTTTTTTTTTTTTCTCTCTCTCTCTCTCTCTCTCTCTCTCTCTCTCTGTCTCTCGTTCTTTTTTTCCTCTACCCATATTTAGGCTCTAATGGCTTTGTCTAAAAAGAAAAGGTTCCTTCACATCCCATTATATTTTCATATTTGTGTTTTCCACAGGTGACAGGGCACAGGCTGATAGGATTTCTCATCTTTGGGATTAATAACACACCACCCTCCCTCGCTTGCTCTTCCTATTGAACTGATGAAATCAATATGGTAATGCACGTTCTCAAAAGCTTGAGCGTTTTACTAGAACCAAGCGCAATTTTGTGCAATCAGGCAGGTGTACTTTGAATAGATGCTTTGTATCAGATCCTCAGATTCATTCCATCCCAAATTCGATGAATGGGGACCACGCAGTATGAGCAGATTTATCAGAGGATAAGAACATGAGCGAACAAATGAATGTATAATGGAAAGTTGAGGTAGGCAGATGTTGGAAGTCTAACTTAGAAAATAAAGAGAACATAAAAACAAACTCCAGACATTTGCAATCAATGCGAAATACAAAAAAAAAAAAAAAAAAAGAAAAAAAAAAAAAAAACTAAATAAATATAAGTAAAAATTATTTTTCAAATTCTTTTATTCTTTCTTTTCTTGAATGAGAAATTTATTTATTTGTTTATTTTAATTACCTGTTTCCAGCTCATCTATACAGTATAATGGCAGTGGATAGCGACCAGCTTTTTTAAAAAAGACACAAAATTATCAAAGTGGTCCCATGTGACATGTACTGTATTCCAAGTGTTCTGGGGGTATATGATAGGGTCTGGAAAAAAAATAAAAAATAAAATAAAATTTAATGTTATAGGCTATTTAACAAAAACCCTGACCTTTGTGTTCTGTGTTGGTCTTCTATGAACAGCTGCATGTTCATGAGCATCAAAACATGTAGTTTTTATTTTATTTTATTTTTTTATTTTTATTTTTTTATTTGAAACATCACGTAAGCTATGTGTTGTGGAATTAGATCAATTTGGCTATTAACATTTTAATTGTATTCTGCTGAAATGAATGAAATTACTTGGAAAAAAAAAGATTTGTTCATTTTGATGAATGAGATTCAAAGATCCGAGTCAGTAAATTGATCCAAACTTCCTATCACCTGCTCATATTGAAAAATATTAGATTGAAAATTGTTCTGAATGAGACGAAAAAAAGGAAAATTTGTGTTCATGAACACGAATCCACAGATGACATTATGTGACTATATCACAAACTGCCCAACTCAGTGAAGAAAGTACACAGATATTTAAAAAATAAATAAAATAAAATAATAATAATAATCTTGATAAGGTCTCATGAATGCACAGCCTAGAGGACCAACGGCCAAAGTCAAGTTATTTGTTTTGTTTTTCATGTTTATCATATACCCCCAGAACACATCATATTGGACCATTCTGTGATACTATTGCATCTTTTTTTTTTTTTTTAAATATATATATATATATATATATATATATATATTACTATATATATATATATATATATATATATATATATATATATATAATCCTTTTATGGTCCTAAAAAGAAAGAAGGGCATGTGGCAATAACTCCACATTAAGTAAATAATGACAGAATTTTTATTTTTGGCTGAACTATCCTTTAAATATAGGTCTGTTTCTCACAATTAATTTTTTTTTTTTATTTATTTATTTTTTGAGCTTGAGAGCTTTGTCCCCTGCAAAATATACAGTTTAATATTTTCTCGCAGAAGAAAGAGGATTCATTGGTCAGGCTTGTAGTTCAGGTTTCTGCTTGCCCTGCAGCGTATGACAGTTAGCAGAAGCTAGAGATTATAGTTTATAATGTTTTAAATATGGATTGTTTCTTACCAAACACATCACTTCCCTTCAGAAGGTCTTTATTAACCCCCAGGAGCCATGTGGAGCACTTTTTATGATGGATGGACACACTTTTTTGGGCTTCAAAATCTCAACTGCCATTATAATGCTTGAAAGAGCCAGAACATTTTTTTAATATAACTCTTACTGTATTAGTCTAAAAGAAGAAAGTCATATACCCCTATGGGTTAAGAGTGACTAAATCATGGGATAATTTTCTTTTTTGGGTAAACTATCCCTTTAATATTAAAATAATTGTAAACAATTTATTGTAATGTTTTCAACAACTAAAAATTTGCAATAACAGCTGTAAAATAAACTATGATTATTATTCTATTTATACAAAAAAAAATCCAGAACACTTTATGGCATACATGGAAATACATACTGATTGGTTTATCATTTTCAGCCCATTGCAAAAACAAAACCTAATTTGTGAACATGCCTCATCCAATTAAACTTTTGGTTTTATACAGTATCTGTTTTATAATTTGGCTCACACAACAGATGTCAGTGCGGTCATATCCTCTCAGCAGCATGCAGATTCCTCAAGCTTTCCTGGAAAAGTGGACATGCAGGACGTCACAAGGCAGCTGGTTTGCATGCAGCACTTAAATCTGCTCCTGGAAAGAGGGTCATAGCCACAGTGTCATATGTCTCCCGGAGGCACAGGTTTTCTATTCTGGAGACGTCCCTCCCTCGCTGACAGCCATCGGCTAGTAAATCCATCCGACCAGCATGCCAGATTCAAGGACAAGACAGATAGCTGTTCAAAAGAAGAAATAGGCAGAAAGAAAGAGGTGGCTCAGGTCAGTCATTAAATCCCTTTGCTCCCTGGCCTCCTTCCCTCACTTCACTCCCTTAAGACAGTCTTATCCCAACAGTCAATTGAAAGTCTTTTACAGCTTCAAATCTATTCCCTTGATTCCTGCTGGTTTTCAGATCACCGAATGGCACAATCTCTTCATCTTCAGAGCAATCGTTGTCTATTTCTTCCTGTATTGTTTTTAAGGCGATAGCTACCATTTATTTAATTTTTTCTGAGCCATGGCTAGTCACTTCTTTTGCATTAACATTCAGCTCTACACATGTTCCGTGGCCCGACCATGTCTTTGAGTCAAGATTTCTAATTTCATGCTAAGGATCATGGTGATTAGGAGTCATATTGAAGCTGTACGGAATCAAGAGAACCTGAGATTGCAGTCTGGATGACTGTCATCTAAATGGCCTGTTCAGCATAATCAGCACAGATGGGTAATTAAGTTCAAATATTTTTGATACCTGTGGGAGAGTTTGATTGCAGGCTTAGACAAAGGTGACTGCACCTTTTTTTGAAACCCTGTGAAATATTATAGACATGATCATAAGCTACAATAAAGGTCTTGTCAAGACCAACTTGTGCTAGAAAGCTGTAGTTAAAGGATTTTTAGTATAAAACGTGTAGGAAACTAGACTCTGACTTGATGAGTCCCATTGAAATCACATACTCTTTGAGTAAAAGTGTGGTCACATTTTCGCTCATGTTCAAGTTGGTCACGCAAATTTACCACATTGGTCAACAGAAAGCTGCTTGGTTTGGAAAAGTGACATCTGAAAGTAAAAGTGGCTTCTGTGTGAGCTGTGCTTTACATCTTTACACTATTGACAATAGTTTATTATTATTATTATTATTATTATATAGTTTATTATTATTATTATTATTATTATTATTTCTCTAATGGGACTGCACCTTAACGGGGCCATGACATGTTTATCTTTTTTTATTATGTTCCCTGAGGTGTAATTATACTATTACTAAAGTTGTTTTGGATGAAAAATATTAAAAATTTAGTGATTTATGATATTTTTTTTATACCCTGTTTCTCATCCTCTGACTGAAACAGTCGGTTTTGGGGTGTTTTCCCTTTAAGAGGTCAGTGTAACCGCCCACTTTTATGATTGGCTAACATCTTTTAACTCGGGACCTGAACATGATGGACTCTAAAAACAATAAAGTAAACAAAGTAACAACACTGTAATTAATCATTATGAATTGAACTGTCATTACTGTTTTAAAAATACTTTTTACATGAAATATGTTACTTATAGTTTCCGGTATCATTGTTGGGTCCAGAACAGTTGGCACAGTCTGATCTTTGAGCAAAAGTATTTTGGCAAAGCCAGCATCATACTGTGATTTATTCAATTTTACATGTGTTAATTAGCACTGACATGACTGGGACGTATAAAAAAATTTTGTTTTTCCACAGCCTGGAATGGTACATCTGCCTGGCATCTCAGTCTTATTGTTAACAACTACTCATTCAGACCCACTCACTGCACGTCCACTGAACACCTGTGGGTGTAACAATGATGCAATGATGCACAAATAGGCGTAGTTGTCTTGCTCTGGAGGTTGTCATATGCAATTGACTCCCCCCTGACTTCACCCTGCACCTTGGATTCAAACTAGCCTTTTAGGGTTATTACATAAAAAATAAAAAAAAAATAAAAAAACATTTATGATGATGATGAGGACATTTTAAGTTATGAAATCTGGATGTATTAAGCATGTCATTCTTTGTCAGCAGATCAACGGAAATTTGGTTTCTCATGTTATGACCCTTTAAGTACTTCTTTTGAGTAATTGCTTTGTGATTGTTAAGTGGAAAAAATATGTTCTATATAATATGAATGTGTGTAGTATAAATGTAATCCATATACATATACTACATACATTGTTGTGATTCACAGTGTCAGTTTTACTGCACTGTAAAAAGAAAATCTGGGAAATTTAGTTACAAAAATCACTTTTAGAAGGGGTTTGAACACAGTTGTGTGGCCGCAGTGTGTGAAAACAACTAGCCTATAATGGTAAAAATCCACCCACTCCACCCACTGTTTATAATCCTAATAAATCATAAACAGTCTCCCCACAATAGGAGTTCCAGATTTCTCACTACTATGACGTCATACTCAGGGAAAGTTCCGCCCATTTGTGACGCTCTCTGCCCTGTTAGCATATACACAGCCCTGAGTGAGAAGCAGCGATCTGCCATTATTGTTTTCTTGTTCTGGCTACTGGAGGTACAATGTCAGCGCCAAACAACCATTAAAAGTGTCATGTGTTGGGATGCACCAACGAACATAGGAGTCTATATAGACCACTGAGGACACAGTGGTTACATTTAATTTTCGAAGGAAATATCCTGGAAAAAAAAAACGGGAAAGTCCTATATGTTTATGCTAACATTTTATGCCTGACTGCCTCACAAACAAGGGTCAGTTCAACGCTGGAGCTGTTTTCACTAATTCTGCCTTTACGTGCTACCAGTATGATCGTAAATAGGAATGTGGTAGTTAAAAATTTCATTTGGAAGCAATGTGAGGTCAGTAACACGGCAATAACAGTTTTTCACCATATGGTGAAAAAGGAAACACACCTTTTAACCAATTAACAGGCTTTTACCATATAATTTTTACAGTTTTTATTTTATATTTTATTTATTTAATTTTTTTTTTAAACAGTGTTCCATTAACAAATCCTCTTCCATGGCTTCATGGGATAATAAAGTTCCCATTAGATGTGGACTTCAGAATCTCACTAGAAGTAGTAGGCAATCTGGGAACTTTTCGACTACTGTTAAATGAATACTGTGAATTCAGACAGCACTACTGTGAGTGCTCATTCTATATTAATGCTCTAAGGGGCTTTGTTGCTTAGCAACTGTAAATAGCCTACAGTAAGGAGTGAGGAAGAATTATTTATTCCTATAATTAATAATAAGTTTAACTCTTCACTCGCATCAAGCCTAAGAATGCCCCTTATCTGAGGTAAAATCTCTGTAATGTGGCCTCTCCTGGCTTAGTAATTAAATACATGCCCTGCTGTGAATTTCTCTTTTTTTGGGAACTATATTAGAGCTAGGACATGCACTGAAATTCAGTGTATAAAACATCCAGTATTCCCTGTATGATCAGTTCTAGATTTTCAACAGAATGAGGGAGATTAAATATTTTATATTATTTTGAAATAATAATTTCAAAAGAATTCTTGAAAAGGCCTATTCTGTTCTGTCAATCGATCGTGTACATTTTTCTTCCCTGTTGTACAGCCAAGCGCTGCATGGACACTGGAGAGGCATTATAAGATTAAACTATGGCCGATTCCCATAATCCCTTCCTAATTTGATGCATTACTATCTACCAGACGGACAGGAAGAACAAGACATGCCACCAAGGAGAAGTAAAGGGCTATTAGGTGTTTGGCAATGAGGGGTTAGATCATGAAGCCTTGTGGCTTTTTTTATGCATTTATGAATACTGATTTCTGCATTCTCATGCTCTTTATGGAAAGTACCACCCACAATGGCTCTTCAGGAATGAAGTTGTGAAATATTATAACCTTGAATGCAAAACTTAATGAGGAATTGCTCATTCTACAGTGTTTTCATATGCATGCAAATGAATCAGTTTTTATATAGTTAGCCTTTTAATTTCATTGGAAAGTCAAGGGAAACATGGCATGATGCAGACTGGATGCAAACCAGCAATCCTGTGAGTATGACAGGATTTTTCTATTCAGGCTATTAAGTTTGAGCTACTGTGTATCTATACTTTTTCAAAAATATTTATATATATTCAAAACAATTCAGTATCAACACTGAATTATACTTTCTCATTTTAGTTAACAGTGGTCAACTAAACAGTGATTTATTTCTTTACTGTTATACAGATGTTTTAATTAGTTATCATGAAATGATTTGTACATTGTCTGAGGTATTATATGTTGTGCATATAGAACTGTAAAACGCAGGTTGAATTTAATGATCATAAACATTCAACTGTCAGGGTTACTGAGGGAGAGGACCCAAATGCAGAATGAGCAAGGGAAGAAGTTTGACAAATTAGGCACAACAGGAGGGAGTGGTGTGAACAGTCCAGACAGTAGGGTAGGGCACACAACTGTAGAGCAGGCAGGTGGGGGGGGTGATTGCCGAGAAGGGTCCTGGGTAACAACCGAGTGGAGGACTGTAAAGGAGGCAGCACTAGATATCAGACCACAGCACCAGGAACCAAGGGTACTTGGCTATGAAGGTGAAGCTGCACACGTCCGACCTCCAGGCAGGAAGACCCAGTGGCCAGGGAGAAAGCAGGAGGCAGGACAGGAATAGACAGAGAACTCACAAAACCCCAGACATGACTCAAGACAAAAACGACAACAAGAGAATAAAAAATAATGATAGTAATAATAATAATAATAATAATAATAATAATAATAATAATAATAATAAACAAGAGCAAAAAGGCAGACAGCAATACTATGACCTAGAAACAATAAAAAGGGGAGCTAGAAAAATAACCAAACCTGACAACCCAAGGTAAAATAAAAAAGGAAATAAAAAATTAGTTCTAGAATTAACTAGAAAGACTAATCAAGGAAATTTTACAACTCAGAGGGAAAAAATAAATAAATAAATACTTGAAAGAAACAGGTCAAACTCAAGAGAAACCAAAAATGAGATCCAAAAAAAAAAAAAAAAAAAAAAAAAATACACGAGTAAAAACAATGACAAAATTTATTTAAATACAGGACCTTAACAGACATAGAAAAAAACTACTTAGAAAAGACCAGCTAGAGAGGCAAGTAAACACTAACTCACACACAAAACCCACCAGCAAACACATGATGAAAATGAGCACAATAAATAGGAAGGAAGGCACACAAACACAAGCTGAGAACAATCAAGTAACGAGCACCAAACAAGGACTAAACGAGGGGGCGTGGCAATGTGAAACAAGGGGGCAGGGCGAAAGGAGCACATGGTCAACATAAACAAAGACAAATGGACACCCCCTGGCGCCCAAACCAGGCTAACAAGTCCAGGGGGTTGCAGACATATCTGTCACGTCCGGGATACAAGGAAACACGGTGAGAGATCCAAATGCGAGTACGTCTTTATTTAGGGGTAATCCAAAGAATAAACAGTCCAGGGGTCAATACCAAACATATCAAAACATAAACAAACAAGGACACAAGGCTAGAGCACGACAAGAGACGGACGAGAATAAACAAGGACTCCGTGACACATACTAAGACAGACCGGTATAAATACACAGGGACATGACAACGCTAATGGGGAATTGACTGCGTGCAATGATTACTAACCAGTGACAGCTGAGTGCAATGAGGAGACAGGGATCGTGGGGAATGTAGTTCAGGAAGTGACTGACACCGTGGGGAAGGAGGACATCTAGTGGTTACCCAGGGAACACAACCCAGACACTGTGACATAACCCCCCCCTCTACGGAGTGGCTACTAGACACTCCAAGACGTCAGGGACAGGAAGTGAAAAAAACAACACAACCAGAAGACCAGGAGGGAGGTGGACAGGTGGAGGTAGAACAGGGGGAGGGACGGAGGGCCAGGTCCATGTAGGGGAACAGGGACAGGAAGCGATGGCTCCACCGGTAGCCAAGGTGGATCAGTCAGTTTAGGGGGCCAGGGTGGACCCGAAAGTTCAGGGGGCCACAAGGGACCAGGCTGTTCACGTGACCACAGAGGATCCGTCAGTTCAGGTTGTGCAGATGGCCAGGGAAGAACCCGCCATTTGAGCGGCCAGGATGGAACCTGCCATTCTGGGGCCCCTGTGGAGACGTGAAGGTGCTCTGGACAGCCTGTGGAGACGTGAAGGTGCTCTGGACGGCCTGTGGAGACCGCCTCGGCCTCCGGAACGGCATCGGGCACCGCCTCGGCCTCCGGAACAGCATCGGGCACCGCCTCGGCCTCCGGAACAGCATCGGGCACCGCCTCGGCATTGGGCACCACCTCGGCCTCCGGAACAGCATCGGGCACCGCCTCGGCATTGGGCACCACCTCGGCCTCCAGAACAGCATCGGGCACCGCCTCGGCCTCTGGAACAGCATCGGGCACCGCCTCGGCCTCTGGACCAGCCTCGGGCACCGCCTCGGCCTCTGGACCAGCCTCGGGCACCGCCTCGGCCTCTGGACCAGCCTCGGGCACCGCCTCGGCCTTTGGAACAGCATCGGGCACCGCCTCGGCCTCTGGACCAGCCTCGGGCACCGCCTCGGCCTCTGGAACAGCATCGGGCACCGCCTCGGCATCGGGCACCGCCTCGGCCTCTGGAACAGCATCGGGCACCGCCTCGGCATCGGGCACCGCCTTGGGCACCGTATCGGCCTCTGCCTTGGGCGCCGCCTCCGGGACGGCAGCAGGCTGCTCGGGAACGGCCTCCGGGACGGCAGCGGCCTGCTCGGGAACGGCTTCCGGGATGGCAGCGGGCTGCTTGGGAACAGCCTCCGGGATGGCAGCGGGCTGCTCGGGAACGGCCTCCGGGCCTTGAGGAACGGTCGATGCCTGTCTCCTCCTCCGCCCTCTATGACGGCGAGTCGGTGGTACCCTGTCCGGAGACTCAGGCATTGAGTCGGCCATCTTGCCTGGCGACACAGGTGTGGATTCGGCCATCTCGTGCTGGGGCGCTGGGCTGGCGGGCATCTTGTGCTGTGGCGCTGGGCTGGCGCCCATCTTGTGCTGTGGTGCGGGGCACGCTGAGCTGGCGGCCATCTTGTGCTGTGGCGCTGGGTTGGCGGCCATCTTGGACTGTGGCGCTGGCTCAGCAGCCGTGACGTGAACACTCCTGGGAATCTCTAGGATCTTGTTCAACATGGAGAAGTAATCCAAGAATGTCTGGCTGGCGGCCGTCTGGCCTCGTGGCGTGGGGCTGGCGACCACCTTGTGCTGTGGCGCTGGGCTGGCGGCCATCTTGTGCTGTGGCGCTGGGCTGGCGGCCCACTCGTGCAGTGGCGCTGGAGACTCAGGTGTGGTTGACGTATCCCACTGAGCACGATGGCACAGGTACTTGGTAAACCCCCAAAAATCCAGGATCTCCAGCCCCTTCATCTCCCATTGAGGCAAAGGGTCATCCAGACAATTGTTAAAGAAGTCCTTCAGTGCTGCATCATTATAACCCAACCCGACCGCCATGGTCCAAAACAATTGCGCCAGGCCACCCACTTCACTCCCCCTTTGACGAAGGGTGGTTATGTTCTGGAGTCTCCTCCTCCGTTCCTCAATGGTGGCTGGGGAACAGATTTGAAATCCCCCACCGCTGGATCTAGGCATGACGGAGTCCTTCTGTCACGTCCGGGATACAAGGAGACACGGTGAGAGATCCAAATGCGAGTGCGTCTTTATTTAGGGGTAATCCAAAGAATAAACAGTCCAGGCAGGGGTCAATACCAAACATATCAAAACATAAACAAACAAGGACACAAGGCTAGAGCACGACAAGAGACGGACGAGAATAAACAAGGACTCCGTGACACATACTAAGACAGACCGGTATAAATACACAGGGACATGACAAACGCTAATGGGGAATTGACTGCGTGCAATGATTACTAACCAGTGACAGCTGAGTGCAATGAGGAGACAGGGATCATGGGGAATGTAGTTCAGGAGGTGACTGACACCGTGGGGAAGGAGGACATCTAGTGGTTACCCAGGGAACACAACTCAGACACTGTGACAATATCAGGATCAAAGCAACCAGGCAGCACATGAGAGGGGGTGGGAAAGGTCGGAGTAAATCCAGGGGTGTAGCCTGACAGGGTAGAACTGTGTAACAATCAGGCCTGTCGGCTGAGTCTACACAATTTAAAACAAAGAATTGTTTGAAATGTTTAGATGTTGGGTGAGCAGATTAAAGACATCAAGATGGCTGATATAAAACAACAATAGTGTATTTTCACCAAAAAATGACACAGAACTTAAACACTGTATACTGTACATTGAGAATAGACAGACTGCTAAAAGAGTCTTTAGTTCATACCCTAAAACAGTCCAACAGCAATCTGTGCATAATAGTCCCAAGTGTCCACCTGTGTATAAACAATCTAGTAAATGTGTTATTCCAAAGTGCAAGTGCAAAATAGTCCTGGTTGGTAAGTAAATCCACAATATGTTCCTTCTCAACACAGGTAATAAACCAATATCGACCTGCTTCCTGGGTGAGGTGTCAGGCCTCTGTCTTAGGCCACACTGCTCCTTTATATGGAGAGGCTACTTCCTACTATATGTCATGTGATCGCTCACATGACAGGAGAGTCTCAGTTCTTAAAGACAAACACACACATTTAAGAGGAGTAAAATGGACAAGGAAACATGTAAAACCTATTAAAACTATGATACCCCCATATACTGCTTTATACAGAGTGGTATAACATGTCCCTTATATGGCACTGTCACAACTAAAGGCACCAGGCATAGTGGGAGTACTGTAAAAGGCATAGGGATATGGGTGGTGGCATATCTAGAAGTACTGACCAGCTTGACATGTGATGGCTTGAGAGTGGTAGGGGAAGTGGATAGTTTTGGAGATTTAGAGCTAGGAGCATGGTAAGGTACCCCCTACTGAACTTGGACTGGATCTGGAGTGGGTGCTGGGACTGGCTCTGAGGGCTCTTGGATTGAATCTGGAGCAGATTTTGACAACTTCTGGACTGAAGCAGACTCAGGGGCTGGAGCCCACACTGGAGTGGGCTCAGGGGCGGGCTCTTGACCTTCCACAGGAGTTGAAGAACTGCACTCCAGGGCTTCTAGAACAGACTCTGGAGTTGGTTCTTGACTACCCTCGTCTGCTGCTGAACTGCCCTCCAGGGCTACTGGAACAGACTTGGAAGTTGTTTCTTGACTGCCCTCAGGGGCTGCTGAACTGCCCTCTGGGGCTACTGGAACAGATTTGGAAGTTGGTTCTTGACTGCCCTCCAGGGCTACTGGAACAGACTCGGGAGTTGGTTCTTGACTGCCCTCTGGGGCTGTTGAACTGCCCTCTGGGGCTGCTGGAACAGACTCGGGAGTTGGTTCTTGACTGCCCTCCGGGGCTACTGGAACAGACACGAGAGTTGGTTCTTGACTGCCCTCGGGGGCTGCTGAACTGCCCTCTGGGGCTACTGGAACAGACTTGGGAGTTGGTTCTTGACTGCCCTCCGGGGCTACTGGAACAGACTCGGGATTTGGTTCTTGACTGCCCTCGGGGCTGCTGAAATGCCCCCTGGGGCTACTGGAACAGACTAGGGAGTTGGTTCTTGACTGGCCTCGGGGGCTGCTGATCTGCTCTCGGGGGCTACAGGAACAGACTCGGGAGTTAGTTCTTGACTGCCCTCCGGGGCTACTGGAACAGACTGGGGATTTGGTTCTTGACTGCCCTCCGTGGCTACTGGAACAGACTCGGGATTTGGTTCTTGACTGCCCTACGGGGCTACTGGAACAGTTTTGGGAGTTGGTTCTTGACTGCCCTCGGGGGCTGCTGAACTGCCCTCTGGGGCTACTGGAACAGACTCAGGATTTGGTTCTTGACTGCCCTCCGGGGCTTCTGGAACAGACTCACTGACTGATTCAGGAACAGACTCAGAACTGCCCTCCAGGCCTGCAGGTACGGACTCAATCACTGACTCTGGAGTGACTGGAATGGCCTCAGCTGACTCTGTGGACTCAGATGACTGCAACAGTCTGAGCCGCCCTCTTCCTTCTCAACCGCCATTTCATCGTTGGAGTCAAGACTCAAGAAAAAATGACAACAAGAGAACAAAAAAAATAATTATAATATTAATAATAATAATAGATAATAAAAAAATAGAGTAAAAAGGCAGACAAGTATACTATGACCTAGAAACAAAATAAAATGGAGAGCTAGAAAAATAACCAAACCTGACAACCCAAGGTAAAGTAAAAAAAAAAAAAACACCCAAGAAAGAAAGAAAAGTAAAGAAAATAATTTCTAGAATTAACTGGAAAGACTAATCAAGGAAATCTAACAAGTCAAAAGGAAGAATATAAATACTTAAAAGAAGCGGGTCAAACTCACGAGAAACCAAAAACTAACGAACTAAACGAGGGGGCATGGTAATGTGAAACAAAGGGGCCGGATGAAAGGAGCACATGGCCAACAAAGACAAAGCCCTGTGGTCATACACAGGACAAACAAAGGAACACTAAACAAGGACAAAACAGACAGCTGCCAGGGCAGAACCCTGACATCAACAAGCAAGAAATATTAGCAACATCCTGTAAATGTAATGATGCTAAATGTTTCACTCATTTTCTGATTTGTGTGTGTTGACTCAATGATTTTGAGCTCTTCATGGAAAAATAAAAAACGGCATATTAGAATGATTTCTGAAGGATCATGTGACATTGAAGAGTAACCATGCTGAAAATTCAGCTTTGCCATCATAAGAATAAATTACATTTTAACATATTAAAATATAAATCAGTTATTTTAAATTGTAATAATATTTCATGATATTTCTGTTTTTTACTGTATTTTTGATCAAATAGATGCAGCCTTGGAAATCATAAGAGACTTTACACTAAAACATGAAAATAATAATAACAATAATAAAATTAACCAACCTTAAACTTTTAAATGGTGTCACTAGTGTTTGGATAAATGCAGTTACTTGTATAAAAATTTATTGTAAATTCAGTCAAAAAATAAATAAATAAAAAAAATACAGTATTTGATCACTGTTTATTGATAGGCTTCATGTCTATTCATGCTTACTAAAAATTTTGAGATCTAGAAATACACAAATACATATGAATACTAATGAGATCACATTGCTGTGAATGGTTTTTACACTGTAAACACTGCTTTATAAAGTTTTGTATTGTGCATTATTGCTTCTTTGTTTATCTGAGCCTGATTGAAAACATTTACTGTTGCAATTGCTTCCGATATTGTGCAGATTTTGGTGTCTATTCTTTTTTTCGCATCAAGATATAAACTAAACATGAAACTATTCATAAACAACAAACTTTACAATTTGTATTTGCAGCTTTCCACTTGTGCCCTCTGGATTCTTGTTCTTTTGTGCTCGGGTAACTCATCTATATTATGTGTCCTTCCACATGAATTGAATCAATTTATGCTCATAAATGATGCATGATGAAGATAAAGACTGACAGGTGGACTTTTCTCTGTACATGTATGTCTAGAGGGGAAGGTTTTAGGAATGTACTGTAAAGGGAGCATTTAGAACATGCAGAACATAATGTGCCTGACTGAATGTCAAGCACTGGAGTGAACAACACTGTAAATTTTTATTTCAGTGTGATGCAGTTGTTGCAACATGCGATTTTGCATCGAAACAACAGTTATACTAGTTCATTCAACTGTCATCTTAGTTGAGGGCCAATTAAATTTTCTTGTCATATGGACAATCTATTAAAAATTTATGTTTAGTTGTCTTAAAATTAGGTTTTAGATATTCATGATTGTTTTTTAAAAATTGAGTTGTCTTACACACACAACATTAAAATACGTATTAGATAATGTAGTCTGACATCATTTTGATTACTTTTAGATACAATTAATCTAACTTGTTTAAACATAGATATAAATTAAAAGATTGGGGTCATCAAGTATACTAAAAAAAGAAAAAAAAAGAAAAAAAGAATATCATGACAATGAAAACCATTAAAAATTACATTACACGTGTGAATAATATGTAATCGTGTAATCCATAAAAAGTAACTGTAATCGAATTATAAGCATTTAAAAATATAATAAAACTAATATAATATAATCTATTTAGAAGTACTTAATTTTTTTTATCTGATTACGTAATCCAGATTGCATGTGAGCAGTTACTACCAGCACTGTAAAAAATTATAAAATGTGTTATTATAAAACATCAATGAAAATATTATATTATATTATATTATATTATATTATATTATATTATATTATATTATATTATATTATATTATATTATATTCACCTTAAGACCATCAGACATCAGTGTAAAAATGACTCTGAAATGTGAAGTTCTATAAAAAGCTCCATCACTTGGTTTCCACTTGGTTTGATATGATTATTCATCACTGGTGATGATTTGATATGTCAGTTGTAAACATATACATATGAGTGAAAACATACAGCCCTAAACTATAACCATTGTAATGTTAAATCCGTTGCTAGAGGCAAATGACTTGGCTCATAATCTGTGAGATAACCAATTCTGCCTTAGATATACAAGTCTCCCCCTTTTTTCATCTGTCTGTCTCTCTCTCACCCTCCTGTCTGACACTAAGTCACACAGACACTGCCTCATCCTGTGTTAATGTGGTCAGATTGTCCTCCTCTGGAGGAATAATATGTCACCTTTCATTTATGTCCTGCCACACACAAAAATACATGCACGCACACAAATGTATCCATTACCCAGTGCTTGGCAAACAGCATGTCTTTATTTTTCCCTTGGAAATATGGTGTAATTGCTTTAAAGGATGCAGAAGTCACAAAAATTTTTGCATGTTACTGTACCTCACACAACATTTATACAGTTATTGTGGATTTTTTGTTTGTAATTTATGCGTGTAATTGGGCCCAATGGCAACATCTGTTTGTTTGACTAATGGCAGATAAAATAGTGTTTGTGGTGGAAATACATTGCAATTCCTTTTGGTATGAATGTACCAATATGAAAATTCTGACCAGTACCAATAATATTTTTTTATGTTATGGCTGATAATTATAAATGGACATTATGATATATCTATAAAATTTAAGCTATGGTATTTTAGAAAAGGTTAACTTGAAGAGAGCATTAGATGACGACAAAGGTAATCTATATGTAAACATAGAGGAAATGAGTACAAGTGCTTTCAGTTCTTTCGTGTAATTTATTTATTTATTTATTTATTATTTTTTTGATTTCAATCAAAATTAAATATATCAGTAATCTGTAAGTGCTTATCCTTTATGTCTCTGTCTCTATGACAGTCAACTCACAAACTTTCTCTCTTTCTGCCTCACTGTGTATCACAAGTACCTCAGCAGCTGTGATCATGTCACACTATTTGGGATGCTGAAATTGGTGCAGCACGACAGTCAGTGGTTACAAAACCATCTCTGCGGGTTAGCAGCTATTGTATTGTGATTACCTGAAGACCTTTTTTTAAGGAATACAGTGGAAGTGGCACTGACGTAAGATCAGTTTCACTCTCTTTCAATCTCTCTTCAGTATATAAAAAGTGATTTTTGTACCTTATGAGATGAATATTCTGTCATTTACTCAAGTACCTTCATCTTCTTTCAAACCCGCAGTACTGCTTTCTTCTGTGGAACACATTTCAAGTTCATTTAAAGCTGTTATTGACAGAAAATCTTTACCTCCACCCTTGATGTCCTTAAAGGGGACATAACACACATTTCTGCCAATCTCATGTTAATCTTGAGTACCTATATAGTAGTACTGCATTCTTCATATCTCCGAAGAGTCTTTAGTTTTATCAGATTTATAAAAGAAAGATACAGCTTTACGATTCTCACCAAAAACAGTCGAGCTCCTGGAGGCGTGCCGTGGGTGGAGCTAAAGAATCCCAAGCACAAAACAGAAATTTAATACAGTTTTACTCACTGCCTGTGATTCCAGCTCATGACTGGTATATTTTATTGCTGGAACCGCTCTATCTTTCAGTATCAAACAATCTGCAAATCCAGCGTCGAACTGGGCCTTGTTTATACAATATTAATCACTGAAATGATGGGAACAAACAAGCACACGTGGGAAACTCTGCGTTGCTGTCCCATAAAAAACAAACTGCATCACTGTTCCCTTAATGCTGGGTTCTTTGGGAAGCTGAACAAGCCTATCTTGACTTTCCCTCACATCCAAAAAACACTTCTTAGGAGACATTCTTCTCGAGCCAGTCCTGTGTGAAGCACTGCCAACGACCTCTGTAACCCTATTGAAGCAAGCTGATGGGCGCGCGCTCTTTTGGGAGAAGTGACCATATAAGGGATTCCTCTCTTAGTGATGTCATGAAGAGCCATGCTTGAAAAAAAACGTTCAGAGACTTAAAAACCGTCATTGACCATGTTTTTATTTTTTTTAAACGTGTTGATCTATTATTGATGTAATTTTGAGCATTGCTTGAAAAAACTTTGACCATGGCATTAGACACCCCCCCCCCCCCAAATGTTTCATGAGAAAGGTTTCAGTGTCTGATTCATGAACAAATAATGCTTTGGAGTCAGATCTTTTCAATGAATCACTTGTTTGGGTTCACAAAAACTGGTCTTGAACAATTTGGTCTCAACTAGATCCATATATTCTGTGAAGAAGTCCATCTGCAGTGATTATCATATGGTTATCAAGTTATCATATGACTAAGAACATTTGTAATATAGCAAAAACAAACAAACAAACAAAAAAAACATATGGACCTCTAGTGCCTATTGTAATTTAATGTAAAACTCTGAAGAAGGTCAGGCAGGTTTAAAAAAGAAGAGTGTCAGAAAAAGATTTTTAGGGATTTTTTAGGTTTTATTTATTTATTTTTTGCAAAGTGTCACTTTAACTTTGCATTGTTATTGCATTCTATAGTTCATCTTATTATACAAGCTGAGATTACAAAAATTTAAAATCCCCCAATCTATGATTTGGAGAACCAGTCATTCAACCGAAAGGATAATAAGCAATTCATTATGAAAATTTAAGCACCAGCATCAGTTCCATTCTAATTAATTGATGCATTTCAGGTTGCTTAAGTTCAAGTCAACATCATCTCTGATCATTTACACTCTGCATGGACCATCACTGATCGTGCTGTTAAACCTTTTAAAGTACGACTATGACACTGCAACATTCAAATCTGTGTTTGCGCTGCTCTGTGTGTGTTGCACTGCATTGTTACAGATTTGCTGTTAATAATTGTGACTCAAACACAGTTTATAAAACTAATCATGTCTGAAGAGTGCTAATAAGAAGAATATTAGACCAATAGACCCAGTGGAATGTATAGCACTAACACACTCTATTTCCAACATTTATGTTCTTAAACTTAATTATATCCTAATACTAATTGTATTTCTTTAGATGTATTAGTTTAGTCTAAAGTTATCAAAGTGTATGATTTTGTTTTTCTTGAGTCATAACAGAATAATGATTGTGGACTTCAAAGACCTTTTTTCCATTTTTGATATGAGATGTCCTTGCTCAGGAGATTTAAGCAAGACGCTTCTGAGAGTGAAAGAGGATACCTTCAGTTTTAATAAAGACCTCAAGGACAAACGCACCGACAATAAGGCTAACAGTATTGTAACAATAGTATCAGACAAATAGTCTCTAATTAGAACAAGCCCTCTTTGCTTTAATTTCTAGAGAGGACACAAGGTATGACATGAATGAGAGCTTCTGCGCGAGTTGCTCTGGTGTTCTTCAGATCCTCTCCAGCAAACAAAAGAAGATGGTATTTCAGACAGCATTCTTGAATGGAGAATGATAGTGGCAAGCAATTATAGCTCAAAGAGCTGTACACAGAGACCAGCTGACCCTCAGACCACATACAGACACAGACCTTGAGATAGACTGCAGTAATGACAGCAAAAAGTCTAGAGTTCATTGTCCTGGCTCTTCCAAGCTGCATAATGGCAGTGCATGGTGCTCCAGTTTTTGAAGCCTAAAAAACTGCATCCATCCATCATAAAACTACACCACACAGCTCTGGGGTGTTAATAAAGGCCTTCTGAAGTGAAACAATGCATTAGTGTAAGAAAAATATAGCAGTTATGTTGTGGAAAAGTTGTTTGGTTTTGTATGATTTTGGTTTTTTTTAAATTTATTTGTGTGTGTGACTATAACGGAAGCACAGAGGAGAAAGCAAAACAAAGCATCTGTCATGAACTAGAAGACCCATAGACAAAACTTACTCTAAATGTTTGGGCAACAGTGATAAAATAATTTAATTTGTTGGAATACAGTGCAATCTTGAAATGGTTTGCTTATGTTTCTTATGATTAAGCTTTCAGTTATTAAAGAAAAAGTTTCTGGTTTCTAGAAAATCAAAATTTTTCCAGATACCTACAGGTTTGACATTATTATAATCAAAAAATAAAAGGAAAACTAGAAGATAATCTGAACCCATTGATAGACTTACTTAAGAAGGCACACACATCAGGTATTAGATTTAAGATAGTCTCTCAGATATACAAGTGTTTGAAAAATATGAAACACATATGATCAACTATATGGAAATTTCAATGGAAATCAACTAGGTCATTAAATTGGAAGGAATATTGTTGGAAAAATATTATTAGATATTTTTAAACACCAGTACAAATGACCAAATACTGTAATAAATCTCCAAAATGTTGGCCATACTGTGGATGTAATGAAGCAAACCATTACCATATATTTTGGGAATGTCCACATATTCAATAATACTGGAAAGAAATACAGGAGGCTCTTGATTAATTTTTAGAAGATACATACCTCTAGAAAGCAAATTGCTATATTTTGGCTGCATATGTCCAGATAAAGTAACAGCAGACAATAAATACCTGATGGATGGGCTTTTGACAGCTAGTAAGAAAGCAACCACATGTAAATCATTAAAACAAGAGAGACCTACTTTAGATAATTGGATAGATGTGACTATAGAGATTTGTATGATGGAAAATATCACATTGTTTGTTAATTTTGCTATAAGTTTGATTGCATAATTGCTGTTAATAGTGTTAATCGTCTGTTTGTTTCCGTCTTTTATTGATTTTTCTGAACATTTCTGCCATATGCACATGAACTGACAGTCACCACTGATAAGCTACTACTAAATATTGTTATACAAATAAACTTGAATTGAATTAAACTTGAATTTAATCTGGGAAAATAGAGGGAATGGGTTGAACTGAATAAGGACACATGTTCTAACCCTGGATGTATACAGTTATTTTTTTATTATTGTTGTTATTATTATTATTATTATTATTATTTTACTTGTTACTTTATAAAAAGGGAAAAAAAGTTGTACTTTGATACAATTTAACCAATTTTGAGTATAATTTATATTTAAAACACATTAGGTAATTGTACATTGTACATTCATTATATGAACAACAACAGTTAAGATGCTTTTCACAAAATCGTCTTTTGTGTTCCACTTAAGAAAGTAAGTCAAACTGGTGTTAATGTTAAATAAAAATATTAAGTATCATTTTTGTTTATTAAAATTTATCTGAAATAAAACACAATAAAAAACTAAATTAGAAATTGAAATTAGATATGTTGCATTGCCAAGTAACTGGAATAAAATAAGCTTAAAGGGGTCATATGATGCTGCTAAAAAGAACATTATTTTGTGTATTTGGTGTAATGAAATGTGTTTATGCGATTTAAGGTTAAAAAACCACATTATTTTCCACATACTGTACATTATTGTTTCTCCTTTATGCCCCGCTTTCTGAAACACGTCTATTTTTACAAGGCTCATTTCTCTGTAAAGCGAGGTGTGCTGTGATTGGCCAGCTATCCAGTGTGTTGTGATTGGCCGAATGCATCAAGCGTGTGATGGAAATGTTACGACCCTTACCAAATTTTGATGCCCTGTCCAGCCGGAGCGACAAGACATAAACATAAAACCCATTATAAACGTGATATAACCATGAATTCTAGACGTGTCCTCTTTTGGAAGGCCAAACAAAGTAGTTTGGCTTTCTCAACGAAACAGTGTCACACACCGCGGCCTTGAGTGAGCAGAGGCCTAGAGTGAGCGGAGGCTGGCTTGAGTGAGCAGAGGTGGGTGGACTTGAGAACGGTGCGGCTATATCTCTTTGAATATCTCATCACCTTCAACCCAATCTTGCTAAGGAAAGTCGTGGCCTAGTGGTTAGAGAGTCGGACTCGCAATCCAAGGGTTGTAAGTTCGAGTCTCGGGTTGGCAGGAATTGTAGGTGGGGGGAGTGCATGTACAGTGCTCTCTCCAACTTCAATACCACGACTGATGTGCCCTTAAGCAAGGCACCGAACCCCCAACTGCTCCCCGGGTGCTGCAGCATAAATGGCTGCCCACTGCTCCGGGTGTGTGTTCACGGTGTGTGTGTGTTCACTGCTGTGTGTGTGCACTTTGGATGGGTTAAATGCAGAGCACGAATTCCAAGTATGGGTCACCATGGGTCACTTGGCAGTATGTCACGTCACTTTCACGAAGACAGATTATGTCAAAGCAACTCAACAACATTAATTAGGAAAACAGTGTGTCAGTAATGCAAAATGACAGTTAAAGGCATTTTATCATTGAATTCAGTGATGTCAGCATTCAGCTCAGTTCAGTTTAAATGGTATCTGTGCAATCATTTGCAATCAAGTCAACGATATCACTGTAAATAAAGTGTCCCCAGCTAAGCAAGCCAGAGGCGACAGCGACAAGGAACCAAAACTCCATCAGTGACAGAATGGAGAAAAAAACCTTGGGAGAAACCAGGCTCAGTCAGGGGGCCAGTTCTCCACTGTCCCCTGTCAGCCCCTCTGCTCACCCCCTCTTCTCTCCCTCAGCCCACTATAGAGTGGTGTGGTTTGTCCGCAAGTCTGCCAGTTTCCATCGGCATTGTGGCTGGATGATCCCTTGTCTCCGTCTCTAGCCTCCTCAGCCCAGACTCCGCCTCGGCCCAACGACCCAGCGGCTCTACCATAAATCTTATCTCACTCCTCTCTGCCGTGGCCCATCAGTCCACCAGCTCTGCCGGGCTCCCTAATCCCTTCTGCGTTTGTCGGTCACCCTGGCTCGTCGGCTCTCCGTCTCCACCTCGGGCTCTTCTCCCACCTATTCCGCCATTGTCAGTCGGCCCCCTAGAGTTGTCAACCCTTCCTCCACCATGGCTCCTTCCTCCATCGGCTCCACCATGGACGGTCATGTTGGCTGTGGTCTGGGTCCTGCCTGGCCTGCCTTGGTTCCTCCTGATCCCTCTATGGCTCCCTCCCTCCATTGTTGCCGCCCTGGTTTTCTGCCTGCCTTCCTACCTGCTTTCCTTTGTCCCCTTCTTTGTTTGTTTGAGTTTTCATTTCCTGTTCTCCTGTGTAGTTTTATTATTTGACCTAGTTTCTGTCTCCCTTGATTAGTTAATTCTGTTCACCTGTGTCCTGTTAATTAAGTCATTAGTTCATCTCTTATTTTTGTATAAATACTCCTTGTTTAGTTCTCTCATTAGCCGGTTATTGTTTGTGTACACTGTTGGTTCGCTTGTCTTCCGATATCTCCTGTCTGTTCTCCTGTGAATTATTATTAAAGACTGTGTTATCCGTCTCCTGCATTGTGCGTGTGATCTCCCACCAGCAAGTGTGACACTCTAATCTTTTTGTGTTCTATCTGTTTTCATATTTATTATACAATTACAAGGCCTCTAACACTAGCTTGCTCTATTCTTTTCCTATTCTATCGGTTTTCTTTTTATTATATAATTAAAAAAACACTTGCTATGTGTACTGCATTAAACTAACTGAGACTTTTAGCACTTGCGTATCATTGCTGTCTTGTTGATTTTGATTGCTTGCATTGTCCTCATTTGTTAGTTGCTTTGGATAAAAGTGTCTGCTAAATGACTAAATTTAAATATTTACCAAGGGTACCAACAATTCTGACCATGACTGTATATATATATATATATATATATATATATATATATGTGTGTGTGTGTGTAGAATATAATAAAAAAAGCCAATTCAAATTATGAATAAATTGAAAAAAAAATAAATAAATATATAAAATATAAATAATACAAAAATGACATTTCTTCATTTTGGAATGATTTGGGATAAATTTTCATTGATTTATTTATGGCAATTTTTGTGCTATAACCAGTAACTGGTAAATTTAACTGATAAATGTAAAATAGGTTTAATTTAGTGCTCTTGTGGCCCAAAGGGGTTGAGGAATTCAAATAATATTTTGCCTGAAATGAGTCTATATATTTGAAGAAAAGCAATGTAAAAAGTTTTTCGTGCTTCCAGGTCTCATGTTCACACAAACATCTTGATTGATTGAAAATAAAATAAAAATAAAAGGGGGATAATAATAATCCATGTGTGTTATGTGAAAGTTTTACAGCAGTGGTTGTTTTTGAAAGCTAACCGGCATTTACTAGCATAATATAATCAAACCTGTACCCGCTGTTCGCATTTTGTTAATATCACCAGGCCTGCACCAGTTAAAGGGATAGTTCACCTTCAGTTTCTGGTCCTCTTTGACTTGCATAGTGTTTTTTTTTTTTTTTTTTTTTTTTTTTTTTTTTTTTTTGGAAGTCAGTGGGGACCAGCAACTGAAATGTGAACTATCCCTTCAAATTACAGTTTTCATTACAGAAATGGATCTTTAAAACATGTTATTTATTATTATTATTATTATTATTATTATTATTAATATTGTTGATATTATTATTAATATTATTATTATTATTTTAATGTGTGTCTCTCTCCTACTCACATCTCCGTACTTTGTTTCCCACAGTTGTTCTTAGCCACCTCCACCTCCGCACCTTCATCGATGATAGGACCACATGCTAATTAGCTTCACCTCAGATGCCTCACTGTGTTTGGGGGCTGGTTCAGTACTATCTTCAGCACTAATGTCTGTGTTTACCTTTGCCACATGGATCCCATAGTGTCTGTGTGATGACAGGAGCTCTACTCAACTTTATTAGAGGGAGTGAAAGAGATGATTGCCAACTGAAGCTGAAGGAAATTAAAAAAAAGAACCAAGCAGATTGGGGTGAAGATTACGATGTCATCATCGATTAATCCCAGCTGACCCGTCAGGTCATTGTTCATGTTCACTGATTTTATCTTTCCTGTACTGAAGAGTGATTCACCACTAGAGATGGTTAATATACCACAACCAAAAACAAAAAAATAAAATAAAATAAAATAAAATAAAATAAAATAAAATAAAATAAAATAAAATAAAATAAAATAAAATAAAAAAAGCTTGGAGATGAAAACCTAATTTTTGCTATTAGACAAACAATAGTCAGGACAGAAAGACACAGATAAGATTGGGGAGCTATCCAGGGCGATTTGGGGAGTATCAATTATTATGTTATTATTCTATAAATTTATTATATTCATTTAAACCATTATTATCAAGCAATTATTTAATCTGTGTGTATATCAAACTGCATGTTTTCTGCGTAAAAATAAGGGTCGTTTTGGCTTTGGACTAAAACAAAAAGCAGAGGGGCTTATTGAAAACTGCAAATTCATTCTCTCTTCATTCTTTCGCTTTTTGCCAGGAATATAGCCATTTTCCCGGTAACCGCAGTAAACAAAGCGGCGCCTGATTTTGCAACTTGCAGCACTCATATTTAATCAATTAAACCATAGCCTTTTGAAGTGTAAGCTATATCTCAATTTGCATGTATATTTGTTTTTTTTTCACCAGAGTACCACCTGAGTCTTCTCCTCCCGTTCCATTTCTACCAGTTATCCTTTCCTTCCCGCGGTAATCATCACTTTTCTAGGTTGCCAACTTGAGGGGACAAATGGGTTGAAATTGTGTGAGAAGGATGCATTTCATACAAGATTTGGCAACTGGACAACCTTGGAATTTGTTGACGTGATTATTCATATAATGAGGTTTGGGCCATACAAATTACTGGAATTTTACCGGAGGTGAATGTAGCAAACATATAAAATACGCCCAGTGGAATTTTTTATAGAAAGATTAAAAATACGGGAGAAATACAGGAAAATGTTTAAACTGGATGATAGCAGGATAGAATGTTAAAATATGGGAGAATCCCGGGAAAAACGGTAGGGTTGACAGATATGCCAAGTTCATGTAAACACATGAAATGTGATTGATTATTGTGTAAAAGTCATAAACAGTTTAAGCAAAATTAAATCGGTACATGTAGATTTTTGAAGAAAACACCTTGAAAAAAGCCTTTTGTTGACACTTTAGTCCAGGCATGTCAAATTCAATTCCTGGAGGGCCGGAGCCCTGCAGAGTTTTGTTTCAACCCTGCTCCAACACACATACTGTAACTTGTATGACGCACCATACAATATAAACTCATACACTATGTACTTATGCACTATGTATTCAACCATATAGTGTATGAATTATATAAGGTTATTTTGTCATTCATAATCGGAATCTGAAAGCCCCTCCCCCTTTGCAACGTAACTAAAACTGCCACAGTTGAGTGCATGAAGTGTCCAACATTCCACACTTCGTTTTTTCGGTTACTTAAGTGCATCATCTGGGTGTTTAAAGTGCACTTTTTCTTTTTGGAATTTTCCGTGTGAACACACTACTCACACTATTTATACTACAAAATGTTATAGAATAGTGCATAAGTACGCAATTTGGGACGCACCTTTATACAAACCCTGAGGAGTGTTTTTGGCACATAAATACTCTGTCATATGTCCAACTCATTTTTTAAAACTCTGGCCATGTTTAGCATGAGAATCCAAATCTTTAACCGTGTAAATAAGTCAGACTGCATGAAATAGCATTAGACATCCCTTTTAATAGAATTACTTTTTGACTTAAGTGCTTAATACAGTAAAGATTTGAGCACCAAATTACAAATAACAAGCATTAGTTGATATTGTGTCCTTAGAGCACTTGATGATATCCTTTCCTCTTGGAATTTAAGTTGAGCTATTAAAGGCTTGAGGAGAATAGAGAAGGACTAAGCTTTCACTAAGAGCTTGCCACTACAGCACTCTGCCAGGAAAGCTAATTATTGATGAGAAGGTAAGACTCTGTAAAAGGACCTTGGGGGAGCAAATTGGTCTAAAGAAACTAGCAATTTAGTGTGGATTTTTCCAGAAGAAAGAATAGTTTAAACACTAATTGCTTAAGTTTAATCAGACCCACCAGAATGGACATTTTTCCAGAGAGAGTATACATTCACAGCAAAGAAACAAAAGTTGTTTTCATCTCTTATTAAAAAAAAATAATAATAATAATAAAATAAACCTAAAGATTGAGCAATCCGTCAATCAAATTGAATCTAGCAATCTGTCGGTCTATATTTAAACTTAAATTAAATTCAGATGTGGTTAATTGTTCCTCAGTGAAGTGGAGGTTGTTTGAAAGTGAATCATTTGTAGTTTCAGGTCTAATTTTGCCTCTTCATGTGTCCTCCATTTGCCTCTTCAGGGGTGTTTAGAAGTTGCTCCAGAGGGCCTGTTATGTACTGGTGAAAGATGAAGATGAAAAGCTGCTATCAAATTGCATATGACTGAAGTTTGTATGATGATTTTTTAAACTACAACCAAAGTCCCTTCAAGGAACATCAGTTCACTTGGCAGCAATATTTATTATGCCCCTGGGCAGCTGTTTGCAGCCATGAAAGTACAGCTTGGATCTACTTTATCTACATAACTGTTGGTTGTTATTACATTTCTAAATTGGGAATGAAATCTGAAAACAATGGCATCATGAATTATACTTATATGTGTAGTCCAATATTAGTAGGTATATTGAATTATACCTACTTATACCTACTTATATACATAGTCCAGTTATTACATGTCCTAAAATAAGCCAGCCAGTTGGCTCTTGTAACTATACAGTGGAACCTTCACTTCTACTGCCATGATATGTTGTGTTACCATTTCTACCATTTTTATGTATGATAACTGATATGGTTACTGTCTCTGCATAGAACACAACTGCATAATCAATCTCTTGCTAAAGCACCTCTTATTTAATAATGCAAATGTGTGTTTGTTTACTTAATGATTTGAGGAAAAATGGGCCTCTAAATGAAATAATCATAAAATGGATTTCTGTTTTGATGTGTCTGTCAGTATGTCTATGGACATAAATGAAGAAAAAAAGTCCATGTTCACACTGCTGTGGGACTCACATGCGTACAGTGGAAATGTTAACTTGATTTCCATAAAGTCTTTGGTATAATACCTGTTTCACATCGTAAGCATCAAAGGAGCATGAGCAGTGCATGTTTTGTCATTGTCCCTGTTATTGAATGTTCATGTCAGAAGCGTGAAGGAATCAATCATGCATGGGCAGCGACACAAACACACACTGCTCACGCTCTACTGATGTTCACAATGTGAAACAGGCGTTATAGACATGGCTGAATCATTGTCACTTAGGAATAAGATCTTGAAGGTGTTTGAATCGAGATCACTGCTGTGATTGGCTAACTTCATCGCACCGTGCACATGACCTCCATTAGAATGTCATGTGTTTTGATACTCCAGATGGCAGGTTCTGTGATCGAGCTGTATTTGATTGTAAGGAAGAAGAAATTGAAACCATTTGCAATGCAAAGCCACATAAAACTTTTTGTAGGAAGTAAACCACTATCTGCAAATTATGTGAAGGGTTATTAATAGCAACAAAAACATGAACTCTAATAAAATATATTCAGCTCACACAATAAAAATGTTCAACTGTAGCAAATAATTCTGATCTGGGTATGCATTTTTTATTTACAACACTTAAATGATGCTAGGCTTCCTTAATATGATATGAGAATAGTAAGTCTTGTAGATAGAGAGTGTTATTTAAGAAAGTATAATTATATTTTCAAAATGACAATTTAAAAAATAAATAAAAAATAGTGTGTAAAGTGGGTAGTGTTGGGTAAAATGCCCCAAATTAGTGTATTAGTGTATAGTTACTCTGTTCTGAACCTCAAATCCTTTGTTTTTCCATCAAATGTATTCTAAGTAGTTGGCTGAATAGAAATATTTGGACTTTAGATTTAAAAAGTACCTCAAGTTAGCATCAGGTAGCTAGTTAGCTTACCAGTTTGCATCAGCTAATAATATTTTTAAAATATTTTTTTTTATAATTATTGATTATATTCTTTTTAATTTTAAGCTAAAACTGCCTATACTCTAATTTTGCTGTACATGTATAAACCAAATAGCTTTTTCAGACTGGCGGCATGTTACCCCACCTGTGGGGCAAAATGCCCCCTTTGTAAAAATTGTTGTTAAAAATCATGAACAAACATGAAAACTCTGTACATTTTTCATACTTGGATTATAAATTAGGTCATTGTCACTAAAACTATGATAACTCTTTTGGACACATTTAACTTTCGTTTCACAGGGAAAAATTACAATGTCCTTGAGGGGGGTGTTTTCCCCACTCTGCCCTACTGTGAAAAACCAGCAGCAAGTTTAGAATAATTCACGATACAGTCTGTTGTGAAATGTGAAGAATGTGGAAAAATCTTTCAGTCATTTATGCATTTGTTATTAAAAATAAACTTCAGCTATGCATTTATAATATGTAGATCTTTAGGGAGGCAATACAAAATTTAGCAATAACAAAACAATGTATTGGTTGTTGTTTAGCATAGTGAGGTCCAATTGTAATGAAGGGGAATGTAATACTAGAAGTAAAACTTTGTTTGCTTGTTTCAAAACAGGCAGAGACAAGACTTGCACGTATAATAAGTTAATTATAGCAGTATGTATAAAATCTGAAAGCAGTAATACATAAAGTTGAGGATCATGGCTGATTATGCTGCTTCACAGCCACTGTTATGAGACATGTCTGGGATCTGACTCTCCGTATTCCTTTAATCGTATTTTATCTTGGATAGCATGCCAGCTATGCTTGAGCAAAGTTGGCAAACCTCAGTGTTCACAAGGCAGTGCAAGAAGGCATCTACTTTAGTTATGGAATTTAATGAAGGTGGGAAATAAATTAGAAGAATCTTAAATATATATATATATATATATATATATATATATATATATATATATATATATATATTATATATATATATATATATATATATATATATATATATAATACACTCACAGACATTGCCATCTAGACACGATTAGATTTCTCAGAGGAAAGCCTAAAAACAGAAGGTTTTTTTTTTTTTTTTTAATAAATCGGACAGGATTAGAATCAAGTGCTTCTGTGAAGCTGAAATTTATATTTCCTCCAGGAGTCTTCTCAACAAAGAGCTATTGTCAGGCAAGTGGGAAATTTGCTTGCAAGAGCGTCTGTGCAATCCTGACAAATGAAGAGAAATCAAAATTATTGACAAAGTATTTTTTTACTTACACCAGCAACTATTAACTATCTTCTCTAGAAAGCAATGAAACTGACATTACATTAATGTATGTCTAAAGAACACCCAGTTTACCATATTCACGCATTTGTTTTTATTCTTTTGTTTTGCACATCCTCAGGCTTCCTATTCTTTTGCCTGTTCAGGATGCAGCCGCAAGCAATTCCATTTATTATGCAGAGAATGTGTGTTATGACAGCAAGGGAGATACTATACACAAAGAAAACAATAAGATCTTCGCCAATCCTGTAAAGGAAAGATTAACGTACATGCTAGGAATGAAGTTGTCAGAATCAGAATAAGAATGAGCTTTATTCGCCAAGTGTGTGCAAACACACAAGGAATTTATTGTGTTTTTTTAGGAGCTTTTAGTAGATACATACATATATGACACTGAGAACAGAAAGAACATTTAAATAAGACTAACGAAAAACAAAAATACATAATGATAATAATAAAGTGGTATGTCTCTTTACAGAAGACTTTTGTACAGATTTGAGCATTATTTACTGTATAAGTTAGGTTAAAAGCATTTACAAAACACATGCAAAGGTGCAGCACCCCATGTTTTGTTCATGATAATATGTCGAAAAACGAGTGCTGTGTTATTTCCAGTGATGGTGTAATGCTCTGCTGCTTATCCTCCTTTATCTCTGTAGATTTCTTCTCTGTGCGAGCACTGGAAGCTAATCAGGCGGGGAATAAGAGTCCCGCACCATTGTGATGTCCTCTGATATAACACCTCTGGCAGCCTTAATCAGCCAGAAACTGTTGCACACAATATTCAGGGCTGCTGTTTGCCACAGCTTTATTCAACTAAATTATAGGCTGTACAATACCAGGCCAAGTCCCAAAAGGAAGCAGACACAGAGGAAAGAAATAGAATTTGTATTTACCTTCATCTGTCTTGATCAATTCAAACTCATTTTCAGTGTGTGTTTGTGTGAATGCTTCTTTTACCGGTGTCATTTCTTGCTGGACACCTTGAAAGGTATTTTGTAATACAATGATGCCTTAACCACTTAATAATTAATTTGCATTTAGTTGCTTATGATCTAATTAAAAAAAAATAATAATCCTTTGTTACAGTGTCAAGCTAAAGGAATAGTCACCCCCCCCCCCCCCCCCCAAAAAAAAAAAAAAAAAAAAAAAAAAAAAAAAAACCTTGCTGAACATTTTCTCACATTCAGGCAACATTCCTGGATGGATCCTCTGCAGTGAATGGGTGCCATCAGAATAAGAGTCCAACAGCTGATAAAAACATTATGATAATCCATATCCTCACGATTCCAGCATATCAGTTAACATCTGTATCCAAAATACGAATCGATAATCTGTAATAGTGCTTCCTTCAGTGAAAAGTCCCTCCCCTGTCCTCTCACATCAAAATCCATCAACATTTTTGTTTACAACTGCTTTGGACTATTTTTGGCTTGTAAACAGTGCTTGATCTGTGCATATTTCTCTCCTGATTCAGGTAAAACTTTTCACAGAAGAAAGCAATACTGATGGACAAAATAATCATTTGGATTACTTGTCGATTATTGTGATGTCTTTATCAGCTGTCTGGACGGCACCCATTCACTGCAGAGCATCTATTGGTGAGCAAGTGATGTAATGCTACATGCATCCAAATCTGTTCAGATGAAGAAACAAACTCATCTACATCTTGGAGGGGAAATCCATTTCCAGCTCATTTTTATTTTTAAATGAACTATTCCTTTAATGCTAAATAAATAGTTTGAGTTACAAAACTCTTGGTGAAGACTACAACATTGTAGACTCACTTCTTAATTCTTCTCCTTTCGCTCTTATTATAGAAGATGATTGTAAAATCCTGCAGAAATACTGTAGAGTACTCACTGAGACACTTGCAAGAGCGTGTGAGGTGTTTTGAAGCAGGTTCTCTTGAAAGCATGGTTGAGAGCCTGTTATGTATATTTAGGATGCTAATTCAGTGCTTATGTAAATGTGAGATCTCATTAGTTGCACCAGTCCTTTAGTTTCTATTAGTCTGTCTTGCTGTCCTTCATTATTAGGAAGCAACCATCACCTGGCTAGCTCTCTTTGATGTCTTTTATTTGGTTGATTCAAAGAGAGTATCAATTGACACATTATCTCAAAAAAATTCAGCTAAATGAATAGAGCCTTTCCTCATTATGTTTGCAGCATATGCTATCATTTAAATGTTAATATATTAAAATAATTCTGTGTTAATTGTAAAGTATTTTTTTTGTCCTTTTGTTACAGAAAAGTAAATTTGATTTATTTTTATTTTTTATGCTTTTGTGACATAAAATTACAATCAACAACATTATGTCCTGTCCCCTCTCAACTAGAATTGTCAATAGAAGTGTCAATTAAATTATAATAATACATGTTGTTCTTATGCACACACACACATACACACACACACACACACTTATATGTAATATAATTGTATATAAACAGAGCCAAAGTGTTACACTTTTAGCGGTCTGTCTTTAACTTTTATAGCTGTCTCTGCATATTAACTCTAAAAAGCTGTATCATATTTGATATGCAAATTTCAATTATCAACATTATCAGAAATTTCTAAGAAACTGTTGTAAACAATCTGCTACGTCTTCACATTTTTATTAATGTTATACTTAATAAAACGCATACAGTACACAAACAGGATAGATAGATAGATAGATAGATAGATAGATAGATAGATAGATAGATAGATAGATAGATAGATAGATAGATAGATAGATAGATAGATAGATGGTATGAACCTTTCAAACATGTAACAGCTTAGGCTTTTACAGACCTTCAAGAGGCTCATGCAGCTAGTTCAGAGGACAGGACAGCTGAAAAACTGATAAATGGTTTGGTGTTTAAATAAAGGTCAGAGCAGAATGAATGAACAGTTTGGGAGCAGCTAATGACGATAAAGCATGTGTGAAGGAGGATGAGAGAAGAAAAGACTATGGAGGGACAGAGGTGGAGCGAGTAAATGGAGAAACACTACTGCTGCAGGCACATTTCTGCACAGACCCTTGTCATATAATTAGATCTTGTCTGTCTCAAACCCAGAGCAGTAAAGCGCAATTTGATGTTATTTCTTCAATCTGGGCGAAGGGAGTGTATGTATATGTGTGGGTTTGTGTGAGTCAGGTTTAGCAGCATTTTGGGGACCAAATGTCCCTGAAAACAAGCAGAAACAAAAATAAATTTTCAGCTTGTTATTTTCCATTCATGCATTTACGCTACTTTAGGTGGTGATTTCAAACATGTTACACAGCTGACACTTCTAAATAGAAATCTCAGGTTGTAAAACATAACATATCACTGAGAAAATGCCATCTCATCTCTCATAGTTTCTCTTCTGTTTGAGTTGGTGGGCATGTAACATTCTTAGTTCTATCTATCTATATGTTGTTTTTGATGATCAGTGTTTCAGTCTTACATGCTCACCTAAGCTGTATTTATTTGATCAAAGACACAGTAAAAACATTGTGAAATAAAATTATTTCTGAAGCATCTGACAATGAAGACTGGAATAATGATGCTGAAAATTCAGCATTTTTTCAGCAATTATTATTATTATTATTATTATTATTATTATTATTATTATTATTGTTATTATTATTATTATTATTATTATTATTATTATTATTATTATTATTATTATAAGACAGTATTTTTATTATTTTTATTTTTATTATTGTTGGAATTTTGGATTTAGTTTGTTTTTTTTTTTTTTATATGAATAATGAGGTTTTATTGTTTATTTTAAATATAGTTTATATGACAAAATCCGTCAATCAATGAATTCATTAGTCACTAATCAATTCCAGACAATGAAGAATGAACATGTTTAGTTCACTATAAGTAGACAGATAGCATCAGTCATTCTGTGGGCTTGAAACATCCTTCATTGCGATGCAGAAAGCTGTATGGTGACATTCAAGAGGTTGTTTAATTAACATTGGTATGTGTGCAGGTCCATTGTGGTGGGGGTTAGGGGTGTCTAAATGGAGTAAACTATACTTGAAAGGTCAGTAGTTTATGTCACTGCAGTTAAACCTGTAGACATTTCAGCCACATTGACTTTTTTCAACCACAAGCCACAAGGTAAATGCAAGTATCACAGAGAGTAATTAGAGTCAGAAAATGTGTAATGAGTGCAAAGACTTTAGTAAGGCACAGTATGTAATTTGAATAGATTTTTTTTTTCTCTTGTTTCATATCAAGGTCAGTGATCTCTGTGTGGGGTTAAGAGTTTATAACAAAGCCCATGAAAACAAAGTTGACCCTATTTAATTTCTTAATACACATTTCTGGTCCGTTCATGGTCATATTGTGTGCATCAGTGCACATTTTCCAAAATAATAAAAAAAAAGTTTTACTTCTTAATTCTTCATCAAAATGCTGTATTTGATCCATATTTTCTTGTTACAACTCTACTTTTCAGCTGAAAAAAATAAATAAAATAAAAAACACATTTTCAATCTCTCCTCTCCATCCATCTGACTCCAGCCACTTTTCCTGAACTAATGATCCAATTTACTGAATTGTGCTGCATTTCCTGTTTTTCATAAAAGTCAAATTATGGAAATAAGATGGTTGTGCAAGCATCATTCATGTAGAAGTCTAGTAGTTACCTGGTATCACATTTAAATTCCCTTTTAGTCACAGTACTTTGTTGTGTTCATTCATCGAGATATATTGATTTATAGGCTACTGGTTTTGCCTTTGTACAACAACTAATGGTGTTTTTTCTTGCCAGCAGAAGACTTTCAGTTTGGTGCAAATGTCACTTGAGTTTTCTCCTTGACCTTTTTCTAAGTGCCTATACCTTATGTATGTAAGGATCAAATGCTTCATCTAAATGACAAGTAAAAAGTAAAAGTATGCCACCATTAATCTCTCTCACTGAATGCCATATGAAATAACAATTGTGCAATTTCAGAAGAAAGGCAAAAACTGGTTGATTTTGATTGGTTTTGTCTACGATGACATTCAATATAATATTGAGCGCCCCTTTCATCTTTCAAAAGTCTTTTGGGTAATTACACCTTCAGTCAGCATTCATTGAATGAAACTGTTGACTTCTGACACATTTCTGCAAAATTATCCAAATAGCAATTTTAGACATTCTCAAAGCTGGCACATCCTTCCCTCTGTCCGCCTCATTGCCGTAGGAATAACTCTGCTGAATCATTGAATCATAGTTATTAATAATGAAAAAAGCAGGTCCATTTGTAATGCTCAACATTCTTCTTCAATCTCTATCGATCCATATACACAAAAATATATTTTTCACACCTGCCCACACAAATGGGCAAACAGTAGCTGTCATTCATCGGCCCATTAGCATTCTTGAGTAAAATAATAGTCACAGGTCAAAAAAAATCACTGCAATCAATGATGTGCAGTCATTTTTTTTTTTTTTTTGTCAGCATCTATTAATTTATTCAAAAATACATTCAAATTAAGTTTGTACATAATGACCTGAATACACATCTTCTATGAAAAGACTGTTTTTAATTTTTGTATTACAGTTCATATTGATATTTGTGAAAAAAAAAAAAAAAAAAAAATAACAGTAAAATAATATATAAATATATATATATATATATACACACACACACACACACACACACATATACCAGAGTGATACAACTGTCGTGATATCACAATGGGGGGAAGACTCATTAAAATAATTGATGTTTTGAAAAGAATGATTTCTTAGACAAAACTGCTTTGTAATAATATTTTGAACTTTGAAAATCATAAGCATTTTGACCAAACAACAAGCAGAAAAAAAAAACAAAATAATAAATAAATCAATCAATTAATAATAAATAATAGGATGCATTTATTTGATCAAAATACAGTAAAAGAAATAGTAATATCAATGGTAATAATAATAGTAATGCATTGTGAAATATTTCAGATATGCTGATTTCCTGCTCAAGAAACATTTATTATTATTATCAATGTTAAAAATTGCTGCACTGCTTCAAAAAATTAATAAATAAATAAATAAATAAAAGAATCTTAGCGTCCTGCCTAGATTGAGATAACACTGTCAAGCCTTACTCTAGATGAGTATGTTTTTTTTTTTTTTTTTTTTTTTTTTTTGCTCATTTGTGTTGCAGATTGGCATTCTGACCTTCATGGCTGTCCGTCAAGCTCTGCGTCTGTGTAATTGCCTGTCTCTGCGGTCTCTCTCCCCTCCACTGCTCTCCAGTAGGTCAGACAGATGGACAGGCGCTGACCTGCCTACAGGTGTGACGTGCTGGAGATCTGTGTGTGAGTGTGTGGGGGTTTGTGTGTCTGTACCATTGTGATAGAATAAGCACATGCAAACACCCACTGCTCACCCGCAGGCTGGATTTAGTCCATTCGAAGCGAGAGGACTCTTTTGTGTCATCCTTTCTCTCTCTTACATGTGTCCATCTGTTGATTTACCAGCCTTCTATTCTTCTAATCACAGTGTTTATATGACTCTCTCCAGACTTGCCCATACACACCCACATTTAGTTCTAGAGCCTTCCTGACCCTCTTTTCCAGGGCTAATGAGTGATATAAAGGGGATCTATAGTACCTGGAAAAGGCTATACATAAGCAGCATCCACATTCTTCCTATGCAATGAAGTATCAGTGCTAGCTGTCACCCTCAATGAATATGTCTCAGGGTGGGTTTAGTTTTGAAAGTCTTTATCGACGTGCATTAAAGTCATTGGTACAGAAGAAAAGAAAAAAAAACATTAAAGTCATTGGTACAGAAGAAAAGAAAAAAAAAACATTTATGACAGACACATAAAGAATACATAAACAATAAGTTGGATATGCTGTAACACTATGGGGTAAGTTGTCACAATGTGAGAATTACAATGGTTTAATCATGTTTTGCTTGCTATTATATAAATATATATGAGGAAAGTGTAGAGGGGTTCACAGAGGTTCATGTTCCCAATGTGGTATGCAATTTTACAATTAAAGTCATATCATCTATTGAAAAAAAAAAAAAAAAAAAACATTTATGACAGACGATGTTCTGGTAAAAAAATTCAATTTTACACAAGCGGGAGTTAGTTATTGTTTCAGTTACTCTCATTTGTGTTACCTGGAGTTAGTTATTGCTTTTCAGTCAATCTCATTTGTGTTCACGTGTTACACAAGCGGGACAGTATATTACTCTAAAGTACCTGGATTTTTATTTTTGCAAACTATGAGGTGTGTTTGTGTGTAAATACAGGATCAGTGCTAATTGAGCCTCAGGGCTGCTAACTGAGCACTGGTGGTGAGGTGGGACTCGTTAGTTTAGAGTCAATCCTGCTTTGTTTTTGAAAGTCCACCCGCTGACAGACTCGCTGCTTTGTTTGTCATTAGTTTCTGGATGTGCTGGCGTGTTTGCGTAGGAGTGTTTGTAATTAGCTGAAATGGAAGAGAGAAACATTTAACTTAACATTTTAACCCATCTGACTGGTGTGATAGAGGAAATTTCACATTTAAAAACAAGTTGAATGCAGCAATGAATTATTTACATTCCAAATCACTGTCTATTATGACATCTCTGGTCATAATACACTTTGACCATGGCAGAAATGTATACCTGACGCTGAACTGGATATCTAGGAATTATTTTAATTGTATTTATACTCTGATGTCTCTAACGGCACATTCTATAGAGCGTCCACAAATTAGTTTATTCCAGTACTCTTATTTGATTTGGTTGAGTGGTGCTTCATGTATGCTGATATTTAATAGCATTGAGGCATTTATGTTTGTATAACTCTGCTTATGTGAGTTTGCGCATTCCAAGCAGTGTAGTTGTGGGGATTTTTAAGTGACTTTTTTTTTTTTTGCAGGTTACATAGTTGACTGTGTGAGCCACTGAATCATTCAGTTAGCCGATTAATTCAAAATACTAATTCATTCTGGAACGAAAGTTAGGTACTTCTTTTGAATAAGTACTTGCTTCATGACCATTAAAAAAAGTGTGTTCTATACAGTGTTAATGTAATTTGGATGTAGTACAACCATCAAGTTGTCATTGTCACATGACTTACCAGCATCAGTTGTGCTGATTCATGCCATTCACAACACCTCTCCTGAGGACTCATCAGATATTACTGATCTCAGTACTTTTCACTTACTCTTTTCTGAATACTTTGAATTTTGACATACTACTCTTCTCACATAGGTTTTTTTTTTTTTGCCTACTATATAGTAGGGAAGTACTGTATACATACTCTGATGCAGCCATGCAGCTTCTCGAATGAGTCACTGAATCATTTGCTCAAATGATTTGTTTTTTTAAAAAAGGAACAAAATCAGTTATTGAATTGTTCACTCAACCAGCTTGTTCAAAAATATTGATTAATATAGGAATGAAACACCACTGCTTTGTCCAGCTATGGCTTTGTTTTAAACTGATTTTCATTGTTGGAGCAAACATAGACAACTGGCAATATTGTGTCTAAAATTGAAGTCACTTAATATTAGCTAATTGTTTATTAAACTTCTTGAACTGTGGTGGTCTTCTGAATATCACCTTCTGTGATTACCATATTCTGGGAAACTGCTTTTCAAAGTTAATTTATGTCATTTGATTAAGATAAATGACTGTGAATTAACCCATTAAATGTTATTTAAAAGTACAAACTTGTTGGGCTAGCATTATATAATCAATAAAAGGTAGTTTAGAACTTTAAATGAAGATACAAATCAATAAACACATAATTTGTGAGGAAACAGAGTCGGAATAGTTGTAATGATTCGTCTCTCTTAATCTTGTTCTGTCTCTCTGTGCTTCCACTTCTTTGGTCTGTTAATTGAATTCAAATGGAATTGATCCCATGCTGATATTCTCCGAACTCCATCTGTGAAATTCATTGTGCAGTTCTAAAGAAATACAGTCTACATACTCCTTCTGTCTTCCTCAATCAGTGTCACGCAGCTCCATTGTCCTTGTTCTTTTTATGATGTCCTTCATACTCACTTGGCTTTGATCAATAGGTCTTATGTGTGCGTTTCATGTTTGTGGGTTTTCCCACAGGACGTTACACTTTCTTACAAATCATTAGGGCATATTTTAGGACGTTTATAGACATGATTAGTGGCCAATGACAACATGACGGACTGCTGACAAATTCGTGTATTACAATAACGTTGATAGACAAGTGTCAAGAATGGCTTTGACAACCTTAGTACCCATTTAAAAATCTCTTGAGGAATAAATGGCATTTTGAAGGACTGTGAGTGGCACAATTATCTGCTCATGAGAAGTAAATAGGCTTATATAATGCTTTTCATATCTGACACTTCAATTATTCTCCTATCAGTAATGTGATAAAAGAGATATTAAGGGCTTTGTTAATTAGGCAGTCTTCCATGAAGAGAATCCTGAAACCCCATCAGCTAATAGATCTGAAAAGACTAAAAAGATTGTTTTGTTGCTGTGAAGAGATTTCCTCAAGTGCGTTGTTGGAACAGTGGGAAGATGGACGGAGAGTGAGCCATGCTGGAGGGTTTGAAGGTTGAGATGAAGCATTTTTGTCTTAAAGGAAGGATGCCTGAAGGAGACAATGATGCATCTCTATTTCAGAGTCATCATTTCACCACTAATTACCCCTGACTTGCCTCTGTAAGCCCTGCACAACACCATTCCACGTTTTATCCCCCCTAATAACCAGAAATTGATGACGCAACCACCCACATCTCCATTCTAAACACATCCTTCCTCTTGAAATTACCTTATTGCAAGATGAAATATTTGTGGAAGAGTGGTCTAAGACTCCTTAAGGCCATTTTACTTTTACTAATGCATGTTCCTGCTGTTATTATGAACAATTTATTGGTGCATGTTATTCCAAAGGAAAAAAAAAAATTCTTTCATTAAAATGTAATAACTTGCTCTGCCTCCAAAATTGCTTTATTTTTCGTTTGACATCACCACACCCTTTTACTGATTTTTAGATCCTATCCTCGAAGTACCTCTGATATAGAAACCAAGTTTCACAATCTAGACAATTCCCGATATATGAATAAGTCCTGTCCTACATTCACTGGAAACAATATTTTGTCAGGTTTCGTAAAACAATGTGTGGTAACATCTAAATCGATATTGAACTTTTGTTGTACTTTATACACTTTGGCATATTTAAACTGGATATTTAAAATAATCAGCATGCCAGAATGATTTCTGAGGGATCATGTGACCCTGAACACTGAAGTAATGACTGCTGAAAATGTAGCCTTGCATCACAGAAATACTTGGGTGTATCCCATTTTCGTATCAAGGTTACCACTCCATTAATTTCAAGCTTTTACAGTAATTGCATTACATTATGTTTCTTGTTGATTACAAGCTTGTTTTAAGTCTTGCTGGAAAAAAGAGCAAACAAATTCTCACAGCACACTCATATTTTTATATTGGTTGTAAGAATGCTGTGACACATCTTTTAGATATGCTCTTCATTCCACCATTTGAAAAGCTTTGAGTCGCTTGAATGAAGCATCATACCCATGCTCCATCACTCTCTCAGCAGTCCCTCATTGTACCCCTTCTTCCACCTTTTAGTGTCTTCCCACCTTGTTTTAGCACTATGTTATAGCACTTAACTTCCGCTCTTTCTTCTCATCCATTATTGGTCATTTTCTGTTCTCACCATGTCACTCGCAGCCATTATTGTTATCAGTCATCCTCCCCCTGCAGGTTTCCTCTGTCTACCTCTCATTTCTGCTCTTTAGTGCTCCATCACCTTCTCTTCACCTCGCACAGCCCATAATTCTTTCTCCTCTGTCTACGATTTCAGATTCCACTCAAAACCTAATGTCAGAAGTTAAAGCTACTCTTCAAGCAATATGTGAACTAAATTTTACATGTTGACATGATTACATCATTTTATAAAATACATTTTCTTATGCTATCTTGTTTTTGTAACATTTAATTAGGAAGGATGCATTATGTTGGCAGTATAGTTGGCAGACATTTATAATGTTACAAAATAATTCTGTTTTAAATAAATAATGTTCTTTCTGAGCAGCAAATAAGCATATTAGAATAATTTCTGAAGGATCATGTGACACTGAACACTGGAGTAATGATGCTGAAAATTCAGCTTTACATCACAGGAATAAATTACATTTTGAAATATATTCAAATAGAAAACAGTCATTTTAGATTGTAATAATATTTCACAATATGCTGTGTTTCTGATCAAATAAATTCAGCCCCAAACTTTTGAACAGTAGTCTACATATGCAAAAATAAAGCATATAATATAAAATAGTCATATGTGGCATAGGAAACATTGTTCCCTGTGGAGAACAACAGTATACTGTACTGTATAAGTGAAGCTGTATGGCTGGTGTATAATAAAAAGCCTTGTGCTATAGAATGGGTGGATAAATTAATTTATTGATTGGGATGTTGTAAAAGCTGTGTGTAAAAGTACATGTAGCTTATCTGAAACCTATTAAGTGAACCATTATTGTATTTAGTGGAAGTGATTCAAATGGGTTGCCTTGGTGTACATAAGAGAAAGGAATATAAATATATAATAGTACATGACATCAGAGATTGCATCAGCCCTGGTCTAATGCTGCCAGGTTTTACAACACAGTGAAGGGTGGATTTTATTAGCATTTGTATGGTGCAACATTTTCACAGTTTATTCAGAGTGACATTAATAATGCAAACAGATTTGCTACATATAAGACAATACAAGTGATTAAATGAATCCAAGCAGAACATGCTGCTAATTTCCTGGTTTATTATCCACAGCAGGACATTTCACATCTAACAGGTTTAATCAGAAGAGATTCAAATAATGTGTGTAGCAATGCAATAGGAATACAGTCTGAATGATTTATACAAGCCAAAATAAAAGACTGGGGCTAGTTGTCACATGCACAAAACTTACTTTTGCCCTGAGAACATAGTTTTACTTTTTTGTAAAAATCAACCTTTATTTAACAGCTGAATGTATGCTAGAGTTGATTGACTTGTGTTTTACATTTGTTTACACAACAAAATAGCAAAAATATGATCATATTGAAAGTAAAACACATAGTGAAAATTTTAATTTTGCTGAAGATTTACCATCCAATTGGCCATCCAAGATGTACTGTAGGTAAGTTCGCTTGCTCATCGGAACAGATTTGGAGAAATTTATCATTACATCACTTGTTCACCAATGGATCCTCTGCAGTGAATGGGTGCCATCAGGTTTAGTGTCCAAACAGCTGATAAAAACATCACAATAATCCACAAATAATCCACACCACTCCAGTCCATCAGATCACATCTTGTGAAAGGAAAAGCTATGTGTTTGTAAGAAACAAATACTTCACACAAGTCCTCTAATTATAGTACTGTTTCTCCAGGGAAAAAGATGCCTAGTCTGAATCAGGAGAGAAATATGCAGAGATCAAGCATTGTTTACAAGCAAAAACAGCCCAAAACAGTTCTGAACAATTATGTTGGTGGATGTTGATGTGAGAAGACAACAGGAGATGGACTTTTCAACCGAATGAAGAGTTATTGTGGATTATGGACTCATATTTTGGCCAGAAGCGATGACTTAAAGCTAAAACATCTTGATGGATTTTTTTTCTTACAAATGCACAGCTTTTCACTTTACAAGACATTAATTAATGGACTAGAGTCATGTGGATTACTTGTGCATTATTGTGATGTTTTTATCAGCTGTTTGGACTCTCATTCTGACGGCACCCATTCACTGCAGAAGATTTATTAGTGAGTGAGTGACTGTAGTGATTAATTTCTCCAGTTCTGTTCTGATGTAGAAACAAACTCATCAACATATTGGATGGCCTAAGGGTGATTATACTTTTAGCAAATTTTCATTTTTGGGTGAACTATTGACAAAATGAACAACAACAAAAAATGTACAGTATGAGATCAATTTCAAGCTAACTATTTGTAACCAACATACATTTACTATTTGTAACAACATACATTTACACAACATCTACTGCTAGATGAAACATTTGGATAAAAATCTTGTAGTTATAAACCTTAACTGACATTTTGCACTGTCTTCCCTATATTACAGTCTATTGCTATAGTTTTATCCTTTGTCTTTTGTTAAGTGGATTGTGAATAACTGAGAGCTTGTCTGATTTCCTTTTCTAGGTTTCAGCACCAAGGACAGTGATCATCCTGACAGTTATGTAGTAAACAGGTTTGCAGTGTAGGAATAAAGCACGTTAAATTGTAACATTTCAACACTGTCTATTAATATATAGCATTTTGCATAATCTTTAACTCAACTAGGCCCAGAGTGAAAGAAACTGCTTAGGAAAGCATAAAATTCATGGAGCAAAATGTTAATGAGACCACATTAATGCACCAAGTACTCTAAGCCACCAACGCATGCTTCTTTCAGGCTTCAAAAAAACAAGAATCAGCCAAGGCTTATGTGACTGATGATTGTGACATGTTGTCAAAGTAACGGAGCTGTGATTTATCACCAGTGTGTTGATACCTGAGCATGAGCTCCCCCTGTAGCCAACACTCCCATTTATACTCAAATTAAAGTTCTCAGTGCTGAAATATTTAAGGGCAGCATACACAACATGCCTCACTGACATTCAGCTGAGAAAGCATTCGTGCACTTCTCAATTCTGTCACACGACTGAGGAAACAAATCTGCATGCAAAATCGGCCGCATCCTCCAAATAGTTCAAACAGCATTAATATCCATTAAATCTATTGCACTTTGCAATTGAAATCTGTTGCAATTATAGCAAAAGATTCTTGATAGACAAATGAATACAAAAGCATGAGATCAGAGAGGTGCATCATATTTCAAGTCTATGTCATGTAAAAGTGTGACAAGTGACATTGTTTTCAGTGACATTGTTTGTCAGCATCAGTATTTTAGGTTAAATTGTATTTGAAGATACCTTCAAGTCAAAGTGTATATTTAAGGTGCTGCAAACGGTCAGCATTTATCTTAAGGTTTCAGCATTTTATTTTCCTTTTTTTCTTTACCACATCATTTTCTTATCCTGCATTGTACTTCGTTAAATTTATAGTAAAAATTGGAAGCTGTGCTTGCCAGAAGGGGTCCAGAACCACATGATGCCTGTGGTCGTCTCATTTAAACATTGCTTGTACTGTGAAATGTACTGATAAGCAAGCAGGGGGTACAAGGAACATATTAAATTATACCAATGCAGTAAACATAAATTAAACAACATAAAATGCATCACAAAGCAGCCATAACTGTACATAACTTCCAAAAAAAAAAAAAAAAACATTATCATAAATTATAAAGTTATTTCAGTATCATTGATATGTTATTGTAGTCTTTGTTAATATTTTGAAATTAGATTGTATTAGATTTTATATTTCTATTTTTATTTTTATTTAATTTTTTCTATTATCTATTTTTTTTCTTATAGTGAATAATAATTTTAGTTTTAGTAATTTTAAGTAATTTTGTTGTGTATGTTTTTGTCATTATTATTTATATATAGTGGAAACGTACTGTATATATAGATTTGTTTAGACACTTTATTACTTCAATTAAAACTATGTGAAAATATAAATATAAAAATATAAATAAAATATTCCCTTTATTATTATTATTATTATTATTATTATTATTATTATTATTATCATTATTACATTAAATAAAATAAAACATGCATTATAGATTTTTAATAATGTTATCTATATGGCAGTGTTGTTTTTCCAAATATGTTTTAAGGTATAAAAAATGTTTTATACCTTATAGTATATTTACTGAGCCATGTTTATCAAGTTTTTCTCAAGGTTACTCCATGTATTTATTAAATTATTTATTTTTCATTTTAGTTCAGTTATAGAATATACATATATATATTTTTAAATATACTAAAATATATATATAATATGAATTAACTGAATTAACTACGTTATATATAGCTGATATATATATATATATATATATATATATATATATTATATATGCCGCTCCTGTCAGCTAAGAACAGGAAACTGAGGCTACAATTCACACAGGCTCACCAAAATTGGACAATAGAAGATTGGAAAAACATTGCCTGGTCTGATGAGTCTGATTTCTGCTGCGACGTTCAGATGGTAGGGTCAGAATTTAGTATAAAGAGCATGAAAGCATGAATCCATCCTGCCTTGTCTCAATGGTTCAGGCTGCTGCTGGTGGTGTAATGGTGTGGGGGATATTTTCTTTGCACACTTTGGGCCCCCTTAGTACCAATTGAGCATGGTTTAAATGCCACAGCCTACTTGAGTATTGTTTCTGACCATCTCCATCCCTTTATGACTACAGTGTTCCCATCTTCTGATGGCTTCTTCCAGCAGGATAATGCACCATATCACAAAGCTCAAATCATATATATATATATATATATATATATATATATATATATATATATATATATATATATATATATATATATATTAAATACAACATTTACAATATTGTAAAACATAGAGTTACAGTGTCTCTTCTCCACCACAAGACACCTGTTCAGACGCGCGCGCGTGCCACTGACCACTGCATGCGCGCGCCCCACCGCTGCGTAATCAGCTTTTGAGTTAGCGCGTGCCAGGAGAGAGGGAGAGAGAGGCTGAAAGATACCTACCTAGTGGAGATGTAAGTCGCTGCTGAAGATTCGCAACAACAAGCAAGTGCTTTAGCGCACCTCCCCCTCCCACTGCGCTCGCACAGAAAACATAAAAATAATGTGAGATACACAGTGATGTGAATATCTGTGTGCTGTTGGAAACAGAGCTCTGAGATTGCTTAAAACAGAAAGAATAGCGGAAACTAGAATTCCTCGCGTGCTTGCAGGACCCGGACGCATAAGCGATCACACGGGATTTCTTCAAACAGCGGTATGTGCTGCTCTATTTGAACCCTACTAAAGCGATGTGATTTAAATGATTGGACCGGTGTTTGGACTCTTGTTTGGACTGGTGTGAACGTTACCGGGAATTTGGCATGTTTGGGTTGCTTTCTGTATAGCCAAACAGTGTGCTGTATTTCATGCGCAAACTGTTGACAGTACAGTAGAGGTTCGCTATGCGTCTCGCATATCACATGGACACCATCAACTGTAGCTAAATCCATTTGGGGCAATGAATGTTGTCTGAGATACAAACGGAACATCTTTAAACATGTACAATATAAAACACACGTTGCCTGCACATTTCAAGTTCTTAATAATGTTATCTTTGTGTTCTTGTTTGTTTTGAAGTAAACATTTTTCCAAACACGTAAAAAAAAAAAAAAATCCTATTGTTTTTGATTCATGAATATAAAGAGTTACTTCATGTGACCTGAACTAACAACTTTTTTTTTTTTTTTTTTTTTTTTTTTAATATGGTCTAAACCTTGAGAGTGGGTTGTTATTATGTCACATGACAGCAAAATGGCTGCCTGCATATTGGTTACACCAGACTAACTTAAATTTGGTGAACAAACTTTTTTTTCAAATATTAATAATATTTTTAAACAATATTGCTTTAATGTGTATTTTTTTGTTTCCATTTATACATTTAGAAGACACTTGTATCCAAATTTACAAAAGAGGAACAAAACCAATTCCAAAGAGCCAACAATATTTGTTATATACAATGAAAACTAGATTAGGAAACAATCTAGATCATTTTGTACGTAAGTTTATTTATTTGTGTATTACTTTTGGTAACACTAGAGTCCTTGCTGCATGTATGTATTATAGTAATCAAGCATGATTACATGCAACCATAGATACATAGATACATGTTTTTAATTAAATTTACTAAGTATTAGATGTATAATTACACAATAACAATGACACCGTAAAAGTGCAAACTTATTTATTTTAAACACAAAAATGTGAAAAAGAAAATTGAAAACTTGTTAATCATAGAAGATGTGAGAGAGACAGCAAGCAAGTGTGCCTCATTCAGCATTCCTTTCTTTCTTTCTTTCTTTCTTTCTTTCTTTCTTTCTTTCTTTCTTTCTTTGCAATAGCTGTATTCATGGAATTCCCAGATGATTCCACCGGCTTTGCTGACCCCAGACACTTCCATCTTTACAACGAGTCCTTGTTCCAGAACGGGACTGACAACTTCTTCCCAAGGGGTGTCAAGATCACTATAGCAGTGGTCTACATGATCGTCTGTGTGGTGGGGCTGGTGGGAAACTGCTTGGTCATGTATGTCATCATCAGGTAAGCTGACGGGTCAAAACAGGATGGAACTTCATATATTAATTATAAAAAAATGAAGAATTACAGGTTATGGCTTCGGTAATGGTAATAGTACACTGCACCGTTGTGGATGTTTTTTGAGAGCCACGAGGAAAACCTCTGCATCCTGACAGCAGACCAAGGGCTCATGACCTTTGGCACAGGGACTGAAGAGTTGATTTTCTGCGATAGACAGTTCAGTACTAAAAGTGGTCATTCTTTTTAATTTTTTTTTCCTACACTGTCTCATCCAATGGCATAGATATAGGGCAGGACTTCTTCCTTGAATAGGAAACCAGTTGGAAACAGTTAGCATTTTTGCATTTCTGTTTGGTGCCGCTGATATTTCACAAATTAGGCGCTGTACCTTTAAGAGATGTTAAAGGGATAGTACACCTGTAAAACTTTCATTACAGAGCACAACATCCAGGTTTCTGAAGTAGAAATTGATTTTTAACAATATCTGATAAACCATGAAAGTTTCGGTTGTAAGTCAGACCTGTTGTAAGCTGAGGTTGTTAATCAAGAGTCGCTGTGATCAGAGCACACCAAAAAAAACTCCACCCACTGCCATGAAGCACCACAAATGATCTAATGAATCTGGCTCTCTGTGCTATCAAAATACTTTAATACTTGTGTATACGGTATATATGCATATTTTGCCATGGACTTAAAATATATTATTTCTATCGGCATAGTCAACAACTTTAAATAATTCTTTTTATATTTCACCATCATTTTTAATTTATGCCATTTGCAGTGCTTCATGTATTTGTAGTTCTTTCCTTCATTACAGTCAGTAACTACACAGTCTTGTATCTTTTTGTCTGAATTTCAAATTTGCTTTGCCACAAATAAAAGTTTGTAATGTTATGATTGACCTCATAGCTGGTTGGTTTAGTGGTATATATATATATTACATACACACACACACACACACACACACACACACACACACACACACACACACATACATACATGCATACATTTGATTTTATAATGCTATAATTTAGATTTTTTTTTTTAATAAATGAAAGAAATAAAGAAAAAAAAAAGAAAAATAAACAGCACTGCTGAAAAAGTGGGCACTTGGCAAGCACTAATGCGCTGTTTTCTGCAGAGCACCAAAGAAGATATTTTGTAGAATGACTACCCCACTGACTTTCATTGAACAGACAAATATATCTCAAAATATCTCCTTTTGACCTGATGGTAAATAAATATAATTTTTGGGTGAACTATACCTTTAAAGCAATTGTGAGTCAGTAGACAACATTTAACCCCCACTGTACTACAGCTGAGACCCTGAATGCACAACCATCTCACCCAGCAGGCTTTGATCTCTATCGACAGCTTGGTGGGGCCTAGAGACGTGAAATAAATTTTCACCCTCCATCCTCAGACTTTGTGTTTGTTTACAAGCTTTCTCTCAATTACCTTTCCACTCCCTCATTCCCCACCCTCACCCCTTTCTGTCTCCATGCCTGTGTTGTTTTAGAAAAATTATGTTCAGTGCACAAGTGGAAGCTACAATCATAGGTCAGAAATCTATATCATAACTAATCATGACACTTTGTCTTCCTTTTCCCAATTCTGTGCTTTCCTGTTTACCATAATTTCTTATTTCATAAACCATCTGGAGGTACAAAGACCTTTTTTTGCATCAGTCTTTCACAATTTATTACACTTTTGGCTTATGTTTATACTGTGGATGCCAGAAAATTTTTTTTTTTATGGTTTCAACATGTTAGTACTTGTATGACAATATCATTTCAATATGTGGAGCCCAATATTTATAATGTTAGCCAACACACTGCAAGCTAAACAGAATACAGATAGATCCACCCAAAGTCCTTTGAATTTCATGGCAAGGTAACATATGTAGCCAATTTAAGACCATTTGGTTTCAGACTTCTAGGCTGCGTCCAGAACCAAAGGCAGCTGCTTTGCTGTTTCACTGCCCAGTCAGTGCATTAACAGACAACGTTTTTGTATTAAGACACCATTTAAGAAATCTGGTTCTTATCTGCTTTCAGGGCACAATGTGGTCATGTCTAATGATTTAAAACAAATTCAAATAAGCTAAATTATTATTTCAAAGCAGATACACTCTTAAAAATAAAGGTTCCTTATTGGCATCTATGGTTCCACAAGGAATCTTTAATATCCACAGAAACTTTCTGTTCCACTAAAGATTCTTCATAGTAGAAAATGTGTGTGTGTGTGTGTCACACTAAGAAAAAATGGTTTAAAACTTGTTCACTGAGAGGTTATTTTGGGGAATCTAAAATGGCTCTGCTATGGCATTGCTGCTGGAACCTTTATATTTAAGAGTAAATGGAATGATGTGCTGAAAAGATTTGAAAAAAAAAAATAGATGTTTTAAATTTCTTTTACCTCTTTCAACCACTTTATCAGATGACATTTTTATTATTTTAACTACAAGCAAACAAAGGATTGTGGGTTAGGCAGCGAAGGAACAGTATGTTTTGCCAAATTTAGACCTGTCTTAAGGGTTAGTTCTCCCAAGAATGTTACTTCTGCCATCTTAAATCATACTATCATACTCACCACCATGTCATTCCAAACCTGTATGACTTCTTGCTTCTGTGGAACATATAGGAAGATACTTTGAGGGATCTTTCATTTTTTTTCCCCGAATAGTGGAAATCTGTGGTCATCAAAATGGTTTGGTCACCAACATTCTTCAAAGTATCTTTTTTTGTGTGTGCTCCACATAAGAAATAATCATGAATAAATGATGACGGAATTGTCATTTTTCACCTCTATACTGCTCAAGAAGGCATAGTCATTTTGGTTTCGTATACAGACGTGGCCTGAACTGTCCATCTGGTTGTCCCGTAATGATATTGTACTGCACATGGTGCATAGTGATGTACCAGAGACTAATCATCGGGCAGCTTCAGTTTCCTGTTCTGTGCTGAGTCTTTAGGCCATCACCCACTCAGGCCCAGCTCACCCACCTTCTCCATCTGCCAGCATGCGTGGAGGCCACAAATGTGTTTACTGTCCCTCCCTCACTGAGGGAAAGTGTATGAATATGAGTCTGATGTATCATTGCTTTTTCTTGGATGAGTGCTGTTGATGATTTCAGCTGTGAAGTTTGTGACATTTTCTTTCTTTTCACTCTCTTATAATGTATTGTTTTGTCTCCTTCTTGCATGTTCCACTGTGTGAATCAATCATGTGTTTGCGTGTAGGAATGTGGATGTAAGCGGTTTACTGCTGCAGTGCTGTTTCTTGACTCTTTAAGAGAAGAGTTTTCCTGCCAGACCAGCGTTTTCACCAATCTCAGCCAATCAGAAGCATCGACCCAGTGGCAGGATGAAAGCGTATGCATCATTCTAATCAGTTTGTGTTGTACTGGTTTAAATGCTGAGTCGATCCTCTCTCTGAAAGTAGTCATTCTGGGAAAGTTTGAGTTTTATCTCTGTTTGTGTCTAGGTTGTCTGATGACATTGACTAGTGTCTTTTCACAGTTAAAACAGATTGAAGTGTCAGATGTTTGACTGTTTTTCCCCCTTGAGGAAGTTACTGGATGGCTGGTTATTTCATGAGTGCCTTGGTGTAAGGGATGATGAAATTTAAATGATGGAAGATGTTACCCTGTTCATCCATCCATTTGTCTGGCTGGCTATCCTTCTGCCTGACTGTCTATCCATCCATGCATCCATTTCGTTGTCTGTTCATCCATTTGTCTGTATGCCTGTCAACCCATTCATCTTTCTGCCCATCAATCCAGCCATTTTTCCATTCATGGATCCATAGGTCCATCTATTCTTGGGTTTTATGTGAATCTGTGTACTTCCATCCGGTGTTAATTTCGTTAACGATTATGACAGTGTTAATTTCGTTAAGGAAGACGACGACGAAAAATATTCGTTAACAAACATTTTTTCTGACTAAAATATCTGATTACGAAATTATGATGAAATTTATGCCGCGTCTTCGTTAACTAGACGATATTGGACTATAATGTTATTTGAGGACTACCGGACATTCAAAATGCATCCTATAGGTTATTGTCCTTCAAAATGTGCATCCCTGTCATTGGATTGCGATCGGATAAGGGGCATTTGCATATCTAGTCATTATAGCAGCTGCAGTGGATGGATAGGCTAATGAAACGCAAACTAGTGATCTGAAACAATGGCCTCAGCACCCGAAGGGGTAAGGTTAAGGTAACCAGAAGTCCCGTTTTTCCCGGGAGTCACAATTCGTTGTCGATTAACTTAAAGTTAGTGAAGGTGGGATAGGTGGAATCATGCTGATAGAAGTGTTCTCTCTCACGCGCGTGCATGCTCCACTTCATCAGTTCTCATATACAGCGCACGATCAGTTCTCAGCGCTCAAATACACACACGCGTAAATACAGTAGGTTATGAATTAAGTGAACGTGAACAGGTGGGTGAAAACTGAACTTGTGTCAGTATTTCATGCATGCCTTCCATCTGCATTCCAAATTAAAAACCTATCTGTCATTAATGTTAACCAACAAAAGATGTTAAATAAATGTATACGTTAAGTAAAACCTACTGTATGTGAAAAATGAGTTTAATTTGTATCTCTATTGTATTTGTCTTACTGTGCTTCTTTTTTTCAAATATATATTATTTTATATATATATATATATATATATATATATATATATATATATATATTATATAGTTGCTGCTGCTTTTCACTACTGTTTTTTTAAAGGGATAGTTTCACCCAAAAATGGAAAATTGTCATAATTTATTCAAGTTTTTCCAAATTCAGTCCTTGATTCAAATTTCTCATAAGCTTAATTGATTTGGTCTAAAGAGAGAAGAATTAATTATTATTTTAGATAAGATTAAATAATAGATTAAAGACTACATATAAAAATAGCTACCAAAATAAATTGTGGTAACTATAGTTTGGCTAAAACTATTGACTAAAAGTAATGACTAAAAGTTGACAAAAATGCAATGACTTTTCGTCGACTAAAACTAGACTAAAACTATGAAAGACTCAAATGACTAAAATGTGACTAAGACTATCAAGCATTTTCATCTCAAGATAAAGACTAAGACTAAATCAAAAATGCCTGCCAAAATTAACACTGCTTCCATCCATCCATTTATCTGTCCATCCATGGGTTGTCTGTCCATTTGTGTGCATCCATCCATCCATTTATCTGCCTATATCCATCAATATGTCCGTCTTGCTGTTTGTTTGATCGTCCATCCATCCATCCATCCATCCATTCATTCATTCATTCATTCATTCATCCATGTTATCACATCCATCCATCCATGGGTTATCTGTCTATTTAGGCACATACATCAATCCATCCATCTGTCTATCCATTCCTCTATCCATCTGTCCATCCATCCATTGGTTGGCTGTCTATCCGTGCATATCCATTCATTTGTCTGCCTTGCTGTTCTTTTGTCCATCCATCCATGTACTTGTCTATCCATGCATTGTCTGTCTCTGTGCACATCTATCCATCTGTTAAATTGTCCATCCTTCCAAGCATCTGTTTATCCCTACCATCCGTTCATCCATCCTTCCACTGGTTCGTCTGTCTATCCATTCACATCTGTATGTACATCCACCTGTCTGCTTGATCCTCGTTCTGACTGTCCATCTGTCTGTCAATCCATCATCTTACTCTGAACTCCCTTGAAGAGCTTTTAGGTAAAGGTGTGTTTATGGGCTTTTGGAGAGAGTTTTCTTCCAGTTGGCTTAGCTGGTGCCTGTCAGATCGATACAGGAGCTGTAATGAATTCATCCTCTCTCACTGTACTGAAGACAGTACATTACAAGGAGGAATGAATAGGAAGCTGCATAACACTGTTAGCACTACCCTGCAATGCCTTAAATTCAGAGTAAATGCTGTTTGGCTGTTGTGATGCTTTGTGACTGATGGTTCTGTTTTTTGATTTTGGGTCTTATGTGTAAAATGTTTTTAATGTAATTATATCACTTTATGACTGGCCTCCATTAGCTAAAAGATGCAATTATGCTATATGAAGAACTCAGTGATTTTATTGTTTACTCATGGGTGTGTAGTCAATGTACCATTGACTCAGGGTGTCTAACTTCATTGGCTCATTAAATATGAGTTTATATGCAGATTTATGCTATTAGTTACCCTTACCCTTATTAAAGCTGATGCAATGAAATTGTTACCAGCAAATACCAGCAAATTAGCAGGCCTTGCAGAATCACTATACAGTAGCCGGAATATTAGACTATGCAGAGTGTGACTGATTATAACTTATACATGTGTATTTCATGTATGATCAGACTGACACACATAAAGGGAAAAAAAAATGAAAAGGTCTTTTTCTCGCTGCTTGGAGATATATACAGTAGCTGCCAGGAGGTATTCAATAAAAGTTTTTTTTTTTTACATCTCTGACTGCAACACGTACTCACATAACATGTGGTCTGCTCACTTAACTAAAACATAAAACCGCCATGGATTTCAAAAGAATCCCATGAGCTATGATCAGTCTTCAGGGTTATGGCACATTTATTACGGCCATTTTTGATACATTTATGTAATTTCAATATGATGTTAATCTACATTAAAACAGTTTAATTCAGTTTTTGTCAGTTCAGGGAATTATTTTGAAGCTTGACTTGAAAAGCCATCTGTCAGTTGAATTAGGCTGAATATTCAGAACATCATGTCATTCTTGTAGTGGATTCAAGGTTTGCCAGATTAATAATGTTAAACTTTGTTTGCACTTGTTGGAAACTCAGAAGCGAAAACCAGGAGACCCTTGGGTATCGTCAGTAGGATTCTTTATTGAGAATGTGCTTTGTGGCGCTGCAGTCATCAAAAGTCTGAATAAGGCAGGCATACAATTTATTTTATAGGCATTCATTGGGCAGTCTTTAAAGGTGTCGACCTAACAACCTCAGAAGTGACCACTTAAACAAAACATCTAAAGACAATATGGGAAATCAACCCCCGACTGTAAGCTTCAGCAAACCTACTCCCCAAAGATAAAAGCAATCCAAATGGTTTATGCTGCACCTGGCCATGAGAACTAAAGATGTGTAAACATTCACATGTAGTTAACTCTCAGCATGATGACCAGAGACTTATCATTATGAAATGAATGTTTTTCTCAAATACTCGTTGGTCACAATTATTGGCACACCTATAAATTCTCATGAGTAAAATATCTCTGAAGTATATTCCCATTCATATTCACAATTTCGAACACTCCAGCATGATTATAAACATGAAATCATCCAGCTCTGGCTTCCTGTTTCACAGAAATATAAAGAGGAGGGAAAACAAAGCCCAAATTCCCTTAGTCATCAATCACAATGAGAAAAACCAAAGAATATATTTCTGATGTGCAGCAAAAGATAATTGAGCTTCACAAATTGGTGAAGTGGCTTTGAGAAAAGAGCTAGAGCAGTGAAAATTCCCATTTCCACCATCAGGGCAATAATTAAGAATTTCCAATCAACAGAAAATGTTACGAAACTGCCTGGAAGAGGATGTGTGTCTATATCGTCCTAATTTGCGGTGAGAAGGAGAGTTTGAGTAGCTAAAGACTCTCCAAGGGTCACAGCTGGAGAATTGCAGTAAATCGTTGAGTCTCTGGTTCAGAAAACCTTTAAAAAAAATTGTCAAACAGAACCTACATTAACACATGTTGTTTGGGAGGGTTACAAGAAAAATTCTCCTAGCTCATTCAAAAACAAACTAAAGCATATTCAGTTATCAGCCATGACTGGAACTTTGAATGGGAATGTCTTCTATGATCAGATGAAACTAAAAAATGAGCTTTTTAGCAGCTAACACTCAAGATGGGTTTGGTGAACACAGAGAAAAAATGTAACCCATGTGTACAATTAAATATACTGCTGTATTTTTGATGTTGTGGGCCTATATTTCTGCTGGAGGTCCTGGACATCTTGTTTAGATACATGGCATCATGGATTCTATCAAATTCCAACAGATAAAAAATCAGTAAGTGACTGACTCTGTTAGAAATCTTATAATGGGCCATGTTTGGATCTTACAATAACCCAAACACAAACCTCAAAAACAACACAGAAATGGGTCATTGAGCTCAAAAGCAAGCTTCTGCTATAGCCATTCCAGTCCTCTGACCTGAACCCTACGGAAAATGAGAGGAGTGAACTGAAGAGGAGAAGCACAAACATGGAGCTGGGAATCTAAAGGGTCTGGAGTGATTCTGGATGAAGGAATGGTCTCTGATCTCTTGTCAGGTGTTCTCTTACCTCATCAGCCATTATAGGAGGAAATTTAGACCTGTTAAACTGGCAAATGGAGGTTTCAAAAAGTATTGAATAAAAGGGGGCCATTAATTGTGGCCAATGTGTATTAGAGAAAAACATTTATTTCATGATATTTCCCCCCATTTTAAATTCTTATTATCCAATGAAAGGATACATTTTTGTGAATTTGAACTAATCACTCGTTTGTTTTCCATACTAACAAAGAATGGACAGAGGAGTTTTCAAGCTTTTAATCAGAAAGGACATATTAATCAAAAGTGTCAATAAACACCTTTGATTTGTTATGAAATCTTAAATTTGAATAAATGCTGTTCTTTTGAACCTTTTTTGAACAATGTTTTCTGCATTGATAATAATAAGAACAGCTAATCAGCATGTTAGAATAATTTCTGAAGGATTATGTGACACTGAAGACTAATGATGCTGAAAATTCAGCTTTCCTATCACAGGAATAAAATGATTTTTGTTATATTGGAATAGATGCAACTATTTTCTTCAATAATACTGTATTTTTTTTCTTGGTGAGTGTGAGACTTCTGTTAATTTTTTTTTTTGAGATTTTTGTTAATTTTTTTTTTGAAAATTTTTTCTGTATTAAATTTTTGAACTGTATTCCATATTAACTATATAACTGAATGGAAAATGAAGATCAAAGATATTCTTCAAAACTTCATACAGGTTTAGAACATGAGGGTGAGTATGAATGTCCTTGTTTGGGGGAATTATTCTTCACTTTAATCCAGTGTAAGCTGTTGAAGCAGAGCCCACAGCAGCTGATATCACCTTCCCCTTGTGCAATCTCTGTCACGGACATTACTGCTTCAGTGATGCTATATGGCCTAAACACCTCGCGATCACTTAGGTCAGCACTTTATTTTTGAAATGCTGAAAAACACATTCATGCACGTATGCCAGGACCTCTTGAGTACAGAAGTGCTATACTTGAAGATCTAAAAACAACAATCAGGACCTCACATTTTGCGTATTGCACAGGTTACCTGAGTAATTCACCATAGGAGATCTTTCGACTGGCGAACTGGTTCCTTCTTACATGATGAACCAGAAGGTCTATTTGTAATTAATTTATTTATGGTGTAGAAAAAAAATTGTTCTGCATGCTTATCAGCACCTTATGATAGTCTTTGTGCAAACAAAGTGCTGTGTAAATGAAATCTAATTTAATTAAATCATTTATGGCTGACCCCTTTCTCTGTCTACATTCACCTCATTGTCTTTGTCTTAATTAGAGGCACAGGTTGACAAAATTTCCAACCTCTTAATTAAAATATAAATAGATATTCTTCTCTATCTGTGGTCACTTTGTCGTTATGTACATGCTTTTATCTTAACTGTCTTTCTTTTAGTGCCTTTCATTACAAGGTGGAAGCTCACTACAATTGGCATTATTAGTTTTGCTTGATTGCTTCATAGTGTATTGCACAAAGAAAAGGCTTTTATGAGTAAGTGCATTGTTGCATTTAAATCGTGAGCTCCAGTGCACAACAATTCATTAGCTGTGATCAAAGCTGCATTGCTGAAAAGGAACGCCGGAATTGTGGCACATAATGCTCAGATCAAATCTCAGATCAAACACAGAATATTCTGCCTAAATATTTCAATCATATCTCTTGAATAAAACAATATCCTTTGAAATCTTAGTGTTAGAAGGCACGCACATATTTAGTTCTTTGGCTTTGTCATGTTCCACAGATCCTCAGAAATGAAGCCGGTCGCTTGATATTGAACATTTAGAAGAATCTATAATGACAGTGCAGGTTTTAATCGTAAGGTTCACCCTGGTGGAAACAATTTCACTTAATGACCAAGCACTGGAAAATCATTTTGCCAAAAAAAGAGGCAAGTTACTGCTCAGTTACTGAATCATCCTCCTAAACAGAAGACTGAACAGACAGAACAAATGTGGGAAAGTGGCATATCGTATGAAGGGAGATAACAACAACATGACTCTTAACAGATGGGAATGTCAGGACTACATAACTGAATGTGATATTTTTGGCCTTCCTCTTTTGGCATGTACTGTATAGGAAGGTGAAGTCTCAGGAGTCATTGCAATTAATCATTACATCAAACTAAAATGTACTAAAACTAAACTTGTTTGTTTGTGTGTGTGGTTTGGGCGGGTGGGGGGTGGGTTGACTTTAGGGCCCGCCATTGTGTACAACAATATTCAAACGACCCATGTCTTTTCCAGTTGTTTTTAAGTTACTGGATTAAGGATGTCAAATTTTACAATTATGTTTACTCACAATTTCTACCTGCTAAAACAGGTGCATCTCAATAAATTAGAATGTCATGGAAAAGTTCATTTCAGTAATTCAACTCAAATTGTGAAACTTGTGTATTAAATTCAGTGTGCATAGACTGAAGTAGTTTAAGTCTTTGTTTTTTCTTAATTGTGATGATTTTGGCTCACATTTAACAAAACCCCACCAATTCACTATCTCAACAAATAAGAATATGGTGACATGCCAATCAGCTAATCAACTCAAAACACCTGCAAAGGTTTCCTGAGCCTTCAAAATGGTCTCTCGGTTTGGTTCACTAGGCTACACAATCATGGGGAAAACTGCTGATCTGACAGTTGTCCAGAAGACAATCCTTGACACCCTTCACAAGGAGGGTAAGCCACAAACATTCATTGTCAAAGAAGCTGGCTGTTCACAGAGTGCTGTATCCAAGCATGTTAACAGAAAGATATATTATGGATAGAGGACTCGTATTTTAGCCAGAAACAACAGTTTGAAGTTAAAATGACTTGATGGATGATGGATTTGTTTCTTGCAAACACACAGCTTTTCACTCCACAAGACGTTAATTTCTCTATGCCATACCTGAATGCAAAATGCTTTGCCTTTATTCTTTGCTGCACTTTGTTTCAGCCTCCAGCATGCTAACGGATATGACTCACTGTGTGTAAACACTTGCATACAGGTGTGTGAGTTAATAATGTAGAGTGTTTGGCAAAAAATTCAGAAGCATGCGTCAGACGCAAATACACTTGGCAGACAGAAAATTATGATTCCCAGCAGCTTCTTGCCAAACAAGTAGCAGTCATGCACTTGTTCTGTTTGGATGTGTAAATCATTAATTATGTACAGGCAGGGGCTAATTCAATTCACTTCCCTTTCCAGGCTGTTTGTTTTTTGAAGTCGCTGGATGTGTTGTGTTTGTAATAAAGATGCCACAGGTTGACGGCTTGTGTTCAGTCTCTGGGTAATAGTTATGAAATCTAAACTCAGTTAATGTGAAAGAAGCAATTCTCACTTACTATGAACAGGAAGAATCTGAAAGACTTTTGTTGACTCTGTTGTTGTTTTTCAGCAAATGATCGCTAAAAGAAGGCACTAAACTTTCACAAAATGTCAGTTGTCAGCCTCAGCACTAAATTTTGTATAAACCTTTTTTTACATTTATTTTATGCACTTTTGGCAACCGTTAACAACAATTTAGGACATGTCTTAATGCAATTTAAAACCCTGATTTGTGTGAATTTTAGTTAGATATTATCAAAAATGAATAAAACACTATGCCTAAATGTAACATTATTGAGATTTAACCTAAAGAACACTAAGCTATGTGAGTAGGGGAGTTTGGAATTCAGAGTGGAAGTAAAATAATAATAATAATAGTAATAATAATAATATTAATAATTTGGTGTTGAAATATGCGCAAAACTGCCTATACTTACTGTTCAAAAATCTAATTTTTATTTTTTTAAATATTTATTTAAATTTTGCCATCACAGGAATGAATATCATTTAAAAATATTAAAACTTTTTTTAAAAACATTTTAAAATAATATCTTTTAAATTCATTTGAAAATATGAAAATAGAAAACAGTTATTTTAAACTCTAACAATATTTCACAATACTACTCTTTTTACTGTATTTTTAATCAAATAAATGGAGCTTTAAGAGTATAAAAGAAATTCAAAACATCAAATAATCTTACCAACCCCATACTTTTCAATGCTAGTTAATGTGTAAAATGTTCTATGTGTCATGCTTTATTGACTCTTAAGTAGATCTGATTTATCTAGTTAAGAGCATTTGTGCCTACAGTATAATGATTTAAGAAGTTATGAGTTACCAGTGTTGTGTCATCCCCATATTATCTTTATATATCCCGGCTGTAAAGAATCCCAGTGACTAGTTGAAGTAGAATGATTATTAGCGCTTATTCAGTGTTTACTTTTCTTTTTCATGTATTATTATAGCAAGTTGATTGAATTATATCAAGTTAAAATGCTATGCAATTAATTTTAAAAGAATGCTGGACTTTAACATTTGCATAATCAGTTGTTTCTGACAAGCAGTTAATTAATTTATTTTAATAGGTTAATTTTACTTGGACAAAACATCTGAATAATTCATAGTTTATGGTTTATGTTGAATTCTAAATTTGACATATTACTACCCAAAATGGTTTTCGTGCTGCATTCTCAACAATACTGATTGATATTTGAAAGCAGAAGAGTTTGTTTTTTTATGCTTGTTTGATTTTTGCCCACACAGTTTTAATTGAGTTGTTTGTTGTCTCTCCGTTCTCTTGTCCTTTTCCATGCATAGTAATCCTCTCAGGGCCTGCTGGGTATTATCTGAACTGCTGGCAGAGACAGGGACATATGAAGTTTGGTTTTTGATTATACTCAATCAAAGCAGAAGCTTCACACAAGCAGTGATGGGCTTCACCCAGCATGACACAAAATGTGCAGAACGGCGCAGCAAACGTCTGGAGCCACCAGGCTTTTGATTAGAGATTTACAATTCTACATTACTAGGATCAGCTCAATAACAAGAATGTCAGTCACCAACTATTTTGCCATAAAAGTTTAATAATTAGGCCTAAAACTGTGAATATAAAACAGAAACAGACATTGGGAAGTGAGTGCTAGCTGATTACTGGTCACATGTTTGTTCCACTCACTGCCAAAGCCTCGATTTGGCAGAGGTTTTAGCTTGATTTTTAGTTTAGTGTTTACATTGACTATACAATTTTATTTTTATTATATCATTTTTTTTTTCTTTTTTCTTTCTTTTTTTTTTTTACATGCCAAGGATAAGGTTAAACAATAACTTCTGTCTTTCCCTCATGTAACTCGGAAGTGTATACAGTACATGTTTATATGTGTGTTTGCATTACTTCTGGTTCATTATGTTCTTTTTCAATTCCTTGTATTCTGAAGCATCTCTTTCAATGAAGGACTCACTCTGATGAGCCACTGTATTTCTATGTGCGTGTAGCGATTCATATTGGCAAAGCACATTCAATTTCTTTCATTTTCTAGCTGTCCTTGCAAATTTATCTCATAAAACTATTTGCACAGCATCTTAAAGGACCAGTTACTCTGTGATTTCAATCAGTTGATCACTTTTGGTTGTGAATAGGACAGCCATTGTTATTCTATAGACTGAGCAAATATAATTGTACTTAAGTGCATCTGCATGATCTACTTCAACAGAAGATCTGTTTATCTCATTGGCGGAGTTCATGTAGAATGAGTGGCATTTGATACAACGCTACATAAAAAAAACTTTTGTCTTTTGCACAATATTTGATATTTCAATCAGATATTGTGTATACAAGTTTTGTCTAGAAAGTTTTTTTTTTTTGGATCAAATATGTATTGTCTTGGATGTTGACAAGTCATCCATCATTCATGAATCAAGCTGTCTTTTGGCTGCTGAGGAGCGAGAGTAAAAATTGTTACCACTCCCAAATGGAAGGTTGCACACCAGTAACTGCATCATTCAGAACACTGTGGCATTTATGTCATGTGTACATACAGTATGATGGCCAACTATTATTAATACACATAGCCACCATATGGCTTTTGTAATTTACTTACTGTTACAACATTACTGCTATTTGGTGTTCGGAAATAGCAGTTTACACAGATTTATTAAAGAAAACGTTTGCTGAGGTAACATAAACACATATCCTTGTGTGCTTTGTGGCTTTTAGTTTATGTATGTCTGCTTTGAAATTATCTACTATATGACCATACTATAGTGTATTCAATCAACATCAACAAAATACACTTTCAAAGCAGATATAAACATTTATTTATATATGTATAACATTGAAATATGCTTTTTAAAGTCCAGTAGGCTTTAGAAACATTTGCTTCTTGCTATAGGCTACAGTATAAAAGTTGGGCTTGGTTAGATTTTATGTTTTTTAAAAAAGTCTCTTATGCTCACCAAAGCTGCATTTATTTGATATAGATATATAATATTGTGAAATATTATTACAGTTTAAAATAACTGCTTTCTATTTTAATATATTATAATATGCAATTTCATCCTGTGATGCAAGCTGAATTTTTAGAATCATTATTCCACTCTTCAGTGTCATGTGACGTTTTAAAAATCATTAATGTGTTGATTTGCTGCTCAAGAAACATTTATTAATATTATCATTGTTGGAAACAGTTGTTAATATGTTGAAGTCGTGATACTCACTCAATTATACACACATTTTCTAAAAGACTATTTCATCTTCTCACATTTAACACTCGTAGCTCAGGAGGTCTTCACTATAGCGGTGAATGTCTTTGCCAGAGGTGTCGGAGAGAGAGTCTCTACAGAAACACTCTTTCCTCTCATGACCAACACGCACACACACTCTCACCGGCTCTGCATAACACTGCTGCTTTATTAAGATTTGAGATATTACTCTGCACAAAATTAAATTAAAATCCAGCAATCTCAACCCTTCCCCCTGTGACTTAAGTAGCTTAAGACAAAAAAAGGAAAAAAAAGTATATATATATATATATATATATATATATATATATATATATATATATATATATATATATATATATATATATATATATATATATATATATATATACAATTAACATACATCATCTAGCGTGGTAGGTCATATAATATTCATACCAGATTAGGGTTGGGTACCTATGGAACCGGTGTGTACCGAACCGAATCAGAATGCAGATTTCGGTGCCAGGTCTCCTCCCCGTCTTTCAGCGCGCTCTTCAATCGGCAGACAGAGGACACAAGGTGTGTTTATTGGTAGATTGTTAGAATATCTGTATCTGTGCAGTTCTTTGTCATAAATACAGTTAACAAAAGGTCACGAGGGAGCAATCAGTTTCCCATCTTTTGTAAAGTTTTCGCTCCGTTCACTGCTCATCACACCACAGCTGTTTCCTCCAGCGAAACTCTAACCCTTAACACATATGAATGCATACTTTAATTATACTTATTTAAATATACTTAATTGAATTATACTTACTTTAAACATACACTACTGTGCAAAAGTCTTAGGCACGTTAGTATTTTCACCCCAAAGAATGGTGTTCGGCCAGTTATTTCTATCTTTTGCTGTAGTGTGTCTGTTTGCTGTAGAGACATTTAGTTTGTCTCAGTTTCATCTGTTTCTTCATGTAATCACAGACAGATTCGATGATGGTGAGATCAGATCTCCCTGTGGAGCACCGGCTTTTGTCAGACTGCTTGTGCATTCAAAAATCTCACTAGATTATTATAAAAATGAATGGCAAACTTAATGTTTGGAAATGTAAACTAATATTTCCTACTGACACACTACAGCAAAAGATATAAATAAGTGGCTTAAAACCCTTTTTTGGGGTGCAAATACTAATTTGCCTAAGACTTGCACAGTACTATACTTTACAAATGACATTGTTGCTACTTTATAAAGAATGACCATACAGTCATTCACAGAACTGATTAAAGACAGTGACAGACTGCACTAATAATCAGAGTGATTGACAGAGATACAGTAGAAACATTATGTGTGGTTTTGTATTAAATAATGACCCAGATCGTGAAATACATTTACTAGCCTAAGAGTAAGGGAAGCACAACTTGGGAAATGAGAGCATCCAAGGAGCATGTGAATGCTATGGATTTATTTTAAATATTTTTAATGTTCTTTAATGTTATCCATAGTTTTTTGTGGCTCCTTTTTTTTCTTTTTTCTTTTTTGAAGTATCGGTTCAGGCACCGTTTAGGCACCGGTACCATTTTAAAAGTATCGATATGGCACCGGTATCGTAAAAAACCCAATCGATACCCAACCCTATACCAGATTAAGTGATTATTCATTCTTTTTCCCTGCATGGATATATAAGCTGTGGAGAGACTGTTTCATGAACTAAAATTAGAAATGAACTCATGCTACAGGAAAAAGTAAAGCACTGGCATTTTTATCTCTTACAGATCAGCAAATTTATATTTATAGTGAGCAATCTCAGATCTGATGATGATCAAATGTTAAAAAAAGATCTGTAAGCGGATATATATTGCCGTTCAAAAGGGTCGGGTTGGTATGGTTTTTGAAAAAGTCTCTTATGTCTTCCAAGGCTGCATTTATAAGATCAAAACTACTGTAAAACAGTAATATTGTGAAACATTATTGCAATTTAGAATAACTGTTTTCTACTGTAATGTAATTTATTCATGTGATGCAGCTGAATTTTCCGCATCATTACTTTAGCCTTGAGTGTCACATGATCTTTCAGAAATCACTCTATTATGCTGATTTGCTGCTCAAGAAACATTTGAACTGAACTGACATGACATACAGCCAAGTATGGTGACCCATACTCAGAATTCGTGCTCTACATTTCACTCATCTAAAGTGCACACACACAGCAGTGAACACACACAAACCGTGAACACACACCCGGAGCAGTGGCCAGCCATTTATGCTGCAGCGCCCGGGGAGCAGTTGGGGGTTCGGTGCCTTGCTCAAGGGCACCTCAGTCGTGGTATTGCCAGCCCGAGACTCGAACCCACAACCTTAGGGTTATGAGTCAAACTCTCTAACCAATAGGCCACGACCCCCTCCCCCCCTTTTTTTTTTTTTTTTTTTTTTTTTTTTTTTTTTTAATCAGTGTTGAAAACAGTTGGTATGCTCGATTTTGTGTTGCTTTTCAGGAATTCAAGACATTATAAATGTCTTTACTGTCACTTTGGTCCAATTTAATGCATACTTGCTGTATAAAAATATTAGTTTCTTACGAAACACACACATATAGTGATTCTCAAATACTTTATAATGTTACTACATTAAAATTGTGTCAAATAATTTATAGTTTTGTCTTATGCCCAAAACTGTCTGTTGACATCCAGGCCAAGATTGTGAACATGAGACGTGATCATAGAGGGAGAGAGATGAGCTGCTGTGTATGAATGTATTCCCACTGGTTTCCCCAAAAGCTCAAAGCAGCCTCATCAGATCTGAATGCTCTTCTCCCTTCCTGATGTCTCAGCCTTGATTACTCTCTCCCCATCCCTCCACTTCATTGATCTTTGTCTTCTGCACTCCTCTCTGCTGCTCTCAGGCTCAGGGTCTAGTTTCAGCACTGTCTGATCCCAGTCTGGTTTTCAAGGAGTTGAAATACTGTCAGTGCAAGATCAACCACAATTCTCACGAGTCCTTTTCTCTATCCATCCCAGACTAACAGAGACTGAATCTCAGCCTTCAGTCTTCACATTTCAAAGCAAACTCTCTCCGTCCAGTGAGATTTTCTTTTTACTCATCCAACTTTAGATTTTCTTGCTACAACCATGCCTGCTGTGAAATGTTTTAGTTTGAAATTAAATAAGTAAATAAAAATCTAAAAAGTCATATGGAACGACATGTGGTTGATTTAATGAAAAACTAAAATGTCTCTTTCAAAAAAAACATTACTGCTGCACCATTTCAGAAAATATAACTCTTTTATAAGGTTTCAAAACTGTGTCCCTCTTGTCAACAACATCAGATATTCATGAAATCAAGCAATGTCAAAGTCAGCCTTCATCCCAGAGGTCCGTTTTCCATATATCACCTGCTGTGAGTTTAATAAAGTCACACAGGCTCTGGTCAGGTTTTCTTGCTTTAAACTGATTTGTCAAAATCTATGATAGTTTACATGGCAGTACAGACAAATACTGATTAATAAAAACACAAATTTCAAGAAAATGCAAGAAGAAGCAGGAGGTTGCACCAAAGTGTAGGTAAATACATCTTAAATCATTTACTGGCATACAGATGTTTTCTGAAACCCATTCAAAGACCAGTCAAGATATGAATGGAAATTGAGTTTGTCCAAACAGGTTGTCATCAAAATATTCAATACATACTCTGAGCTAGTTATAAGAATAATTAACTTCTAACAATGAAATCTATTCACTGCTTATTAAATATGACATATCAGTGAAAACAGAGTGTTGTTTTCATTTGCCGGCTAACTTGTCACAATAAACCCAGAGGGGCTTATAAGCGGTGTGCTAACATTGCTGCTGTAGCTCTTACACACACATACAGATTCATTATTAGGATTATGAAGTCCAATGAAAGTATTATCAGCAAGGTCTGTCAGTGTTTGTATTATACTGTCATATATAGCTGGAGATATGAAAACACTGTCTGAGTGAGAATGCAATCCAAATCTTATGTTCCACTTCCTAGGAGGTTCAAAAGATAATAAAATTTTACCATATTCAATGGTAAGTTTTGACAGTACTTACTGCTGGATCCACAGGCCTTGTGTTTTCCACAGGCCTTGTGTTTCGATTCTATTTCCTTTGATTATATATATATATATATATATATATATATATATATATATATAATCAAAGGAAATATATATATATATATATATATATATATATATATATATATATATATATATATATATATATATATATATATATATATATATATATATAATCAAAGGAAATAGTCATATATATAATATGACTTGCTGTCTTTCCTCTTCACTTCTTCACCGTACTCACTCATTTTGGCTCTCACTCTTGCATAACAACCTGAAAAAGGACAGCAGAGGAGGCAAAAAGCATTGTTTCATCATCTAATGTTGCTGTATTAGAGAAGAGAGAGTTTCTTTTGTGTTATTATTATTATTCTGCTTATTTATATATTTATTTATTTGCATCACTGGTTGTCAGTTTCATTGGTTAATATTACTTGTTTACTGGCACTATTGGGATTATACTTTAATTTGCATTGCACAATTTCATATTGTCATGCCATTAAAGCGCACTAAAACTGAAAATTGAAAATATGATTGGCCTGTCTGCCTACTCTGAATAAACTGCTGACCAAAAACTCATAAGAAAATAAGCTAGTGAAAATGCATATTTGGAACCTTGGCGGATACATATTTTGCAAATACACAAATTTATTAAAATTATTGCTTTATTTTGTATTATTCTATCTGTTTTCTGTCAAGTTTTGTGTGTATTTATGCTAATTCAATGTCCATTGATCCATTGTATAAATGCTTACATGCAGCAACACTGATTTAGAAAGGCCTGGAATTGATGGAGCATGTCAGAAGCAGGATCTCATTATGCTAAATATATTCACATTCTTTCAAATGATATGAAGTAGAACTCTTCATATCATATATATATATATATATATATATATATATATATATATATATATATATATATATATATATATATATATGAGAGAGAGAGAGAGGCATCACACACAAATTCTCACCTGCTGAACCAGTCCAAATACCACTTTTTCCAGTCATTACTGTTAAATGTCAGTTTGATTACAGAGGAGCAAAACATTAGATTAGACTAGGCAGATCTTCTGAGGATCACTTCATATCACAAAACATTGGTTCTCAAAATAAATGACTAATTTCATTGAATAAATTATTTATTTATTATTTATATCATATGAATTTAAGTTATCAGGGACCATTTATCAATCCTTTTCAGTTTTCTTTTTTTTTTTTTTTTTTTTTGAGTGGAGTGGAGGTGGAGCTGTGGTGAATGATGGGATTGGTGGTACAGAAGAGCAAATGTTATGAACCTTTCTCAAACATCATAAAACGGCTGCCAACAAAATAATTCCTGCTTTTCGTGCATTGTCATGGCAGTGCTTTGCTCACATTTGTAATTGTTTATGAATCTTGGTGCATTTCCGCAGTGGGGATCACAGGTTCTAGCTTTCAAATAAAACAAGAGATTGCCGGCAAACCAATAAAAAGTGAAGCGGATTTGATGTGAAATGTCATTTTAATGCCATTGTTGCGAAGGGCCCACGGGAGTGACAACTGATCTGTTTCCTTACAAATACAGACTGGATTTTGTCAGGATAAATATGTTTTGCTCTTCATCCTGATTTATATTTTCATTCTCTCTTTTTATGGCCTCTTTCTCTGTCACTTTCCCAGATACACCAAGATGAAGACGGCAACCAACATCTATATCTTTAACCTGGCACTGGCTGATGCACTGGTTCTGGCTACGCTTCCCTTCCAGGGCACGGATGTGTTCCTTGGTTTCTGGCCTTTTGGCAATGCCCTGTGTAAGGCAGTCGTCTCCATCGACTACTATAACATGTTCACCAGTGTGTTCACCTTGACCGTGATGAGCATGGATCGATACGTGGCCGTGTGCCACCCGGTGAAAGCCCTGGACATGCGGACGCCCCACAAGGCCAAGGTGGTCAATATCTGCGTGTGGGTCTTGGCTTCAGCCATAGGGGTCCCGGCTATGGTACTTGGAGATGTGGAAAATGACACCGGTAAGTGTGTGTGTACAGTTATGACCCTATTTATTTTTTTTACTCTTACTTAAAGGGGTAATCGATGCTACATGCCCTTTTACAAGTTGTTTGAACTGATATGTGTGTTGGCAGTGTGTGTACACAACCACCCTATAATGATAAAAATCCACCCAGTGTTTTAATGATAAATATCCACAGTGTTTTTTTTTTTTTTGTATCGAGCCGATCTCAGAGGCCTGTCTGTGTGATGTCACAAATACAGGCCCCTCCCACGATAGTCTGATTGACAGTTATGTTTCAGCACAGACTGGACTGGCATCTTACCTTAGACCCGCCCTGAGTGAGCTGTCATCAGTCTGCCATTGTTTCGATGCCGGAGCAGATGTAGACAAGAATGACTCCTAAGTGATTGAGGTGTTTCGTTGTTAGATGTAATAATGAACATAGTCGTCATTTACTCCCCACATCTGAGCCGCTGAAGATGCAGTGGATTACGTTTGTTTCTGAAGGAAATGCTCCCCCGATCTACCTAAATGCGTCTATGTTCATGCGAATCATTCATGGTCCAGCTTTACCTACAGAAGAAGTGAGTATAAGGTTTTTTTTAATGAATCTTTACAAATCGCCTTTCCTAATAAAGTGCTAATTAGCAAGTTCCATGATGAATGCGGCTAAAGTAAACATCTCTCTGAGAGCGGCTCGGAAGAGAGGGGTGGGGTCAGCAGAGCTCATTAACATTTAAAGGAAAATGCAGGGTAAAAAAAAAGGTGTTTTTTACACTACCATTGAGAAATTTCAACCAAACTATGTTACAGACCTTTCATTAAGACCCTAAAGAATCATATCAACTTGTAAATATCCAATTTCATTTTTGGAAATACACCATCGTCAAGTTTGGAATAAATACAGGTTTTTTTTTTTGGTTTTTTTTTAACTGGCTCTTATTCTCTTATGCTCACCAAGGCTGCGTCTATTTGATCACAAATACAATAAAAAAATAAGTAAGCTGAATTTTGTTACATTTAATGCAATTTTGCTGAATACAAAGTATTATTATTATTAATAATAATTAATTTTTAATATATACGTTTTGGTAGTGTATCATGGTTTCCACAAAAATATTAAGCTACAAAATAAAGAAAAGAAAAAAAGCTTGTACAAAAAAAAGAAAAAAAAAAAAGCTTGTTCTCGAGTTGACCAACCAACATCTATATCTTTAACCTGGCACTGGCTGATGCACTGGTTCTGGCTACACTTCCCTTCCAGGGCACGGATGTGTTCCTTGGTTTCTGGGCTTTTGGCAATGCCCTGTGTAAGGCAGTCGTCACCATCGACTACTATAACATGTTCACCAGTGTGTTCACCTTGACCGTGATGAGCATGGATCAATACGTGGCCGTGTGCCACCTGGTGAAAGCTGGGACATTAAGCTACAAAAACAGTTTTATACATTGATAATAATAAAATATGCTTGGAAGCTTGTTTCTACCAAAACACAACAAAACAAAACTAAACAAATGAATAAAAAAAGGGTAGTTTTGACATTTTGTTTTGCAATTTATGCTTTTTTCTTGCATTTCAGTTTAGATCAGCCAAAATGGCAAAATATAAAATCAGAACTGCAAGATATAAAGTCAGTATTGCGAGATATAAACTTAGAATTTCAGTTAACATTTTTTTTTATTATTATTATTTTCAGAATTGAAAGGAAAAAAGTCTGAACTATGAAATAAAAATCATAATAGAATGATTTCCGAAGGAACATGTGACACTGAAGACAGGAGTAATGATGCTGAAAATTCAGCTTTAGCATCACAGGAATAAACATTACATTTTCAATTTAATATATAAATAAATAGAAGTATGAGTATTTTTTATTAACTTTTTTATAGAGGTGTATATTGTTTTATATTGGTATAAAGAGGTATCTTATGTTAACCAAAGCTACATTTATTTAATGAAGCACACAGGCCAGTCAGTGCATATTAAATATTTATGCTGCATTCAGTTGGGAGCAGACGTTTTATTATTGTATATGTGTGTGGTGTTTGTTTGTCAACAATACATGTGCTGTTAAGAGGCTTTAAAAAGCACATCCAAAGCATTACAGTGTTAATCATTTTGCTGTTATTGGATCCATTGAGGTTACAGTAATTGCTCTGCACATTTTTCTGAAAACAGAACCATGGGTGACCCAGAAGGGCCTTTCCTCCCTGTGGCTTTGAGCTCTTGATAATCATAACATTTCCTAATTGAATGAGGTTTCCTTTTAGTAGAAAAGAGCATGAAATTACCTTCCTCCATTAATTGTATTAGCAGGAAACAGGTTTAACACCATGCTGAGCTCACTTTTATATACACACAAGTATATAAGTGTGTGCATTCAGCATGTGAGTGTGTGTAATGAAGGTCTACTGAGGCGAGCCAAACTGAGCCTAAGCGCAGGATTTATTGAACAGCAATGTAGGCGAGATACAAAACAAACATAATCCATGAAACAAAGACAGGAACAAAGCTAAACAAAAGACAATGGCAACATTAGGGCTATTTATACACAAGACTTAATGACTTGAACCCCTGTGACAATCAAGATAAAGGCACAATGAGAACACAGGACACATGACTAAAACAACCAATCACAACATGACACACTGACTAAGGGAGCACATGGCAGGTTACATTAGGGCAACGGAATCTCACAACAAACCAAGAAACATAACCATAACTAAAACTACAAAATAAGACATGAAAACCTGAACACAAAACAAATATCCCACACATATCCCCCGCTAAAGGCGGCTCCCGATGCCCTAACAAACCGCCCAAAACTAACAAAGAGTCTGGGAGGATGGAGGACTGGAGATGGTAGAGGTGGGATGGAAGGCCAGGCCGTGCAGAAGAATTTAACTTGGATTGTGGCATGGTGGCGGGCCTGGACCATGGAGCAGTGATGGAGACCATGGATCGTGGAGTAGACGGCAAGACCATGGGTCATGGAGCATTGGGTCTTGGTGCAATGGTGAACCTGGGCCATGGAGCAGAGGTGGGCCTGGACCGTGGAGCAACCATGAAGGATTAGGGAAACCGGGAGAAGCCAGAGACCAGGGTGGAGTCGGCAGAGTAGAAAGCCAGGGCGGAGTCAAAGACCACCAAAGCAGAGCAGAAGACTACCAGGGTGGAGCAGGTGGGACAGAAGATCCCCATGTTGGAGCAGATGACAACCAGAGCAGAGCAGGTGACCAAGGTGAAGCCTGAGGAGCAGAAGACCACCACAGGTCAGGAAGACATGGCAAAGCAGAGACGTGGTTGGATCATCTGGATGTGACAGAACAGGCAGACAGTTTGTAAGTGGCCTCCATTGTTGTGACATGACAGGCAGAAAATCCTTGAACGGCCTCAGTGGCCGTAGCATTACAGGCAGAGAGTTTGTGAGTGGCCTTCATAGCCATTACATGACAGGCAGAAAATCCTTGAAAGGCCTCATTGGCCATAATATAGGGCCGACTGTGAGTTCAGTGACAGACTCCTTGACCGTGACCGTGCAGGATGAGAGTTCAGAGACAGCCTCTTTGGCTGTGACATGACTGGCTGAGGGTTTACGTATGACCACTGTGGTCAAAACAGGACAGACAGGAAACTGAAAGGCTAGCGCCAACACAAGACTGAGCTCTGGGGCTAGAGCAGGCACAGATGGAACAGATTCATGGACAGGAGCGCAGTGTGCAGCCCAAACACACAATATGGTAACCACCATCATGGGGAGTACAGCTGATGGAGGGAGGACCTATATGTGTCCTATAGTCCCTCCCCAAAAAATCCTTAGGGGAAACTTGCATGGGGGCTGTGACATGAAGAGGCTCTGGCATGGCGGTCATGACATGAAGAGGCTTTGGCTTGGCAGGCATGACATAAACAGCAGGATTGCAGGGTTCCTCATTTGCTTCTCCCCAGTGGTGGGCAGTAACGGAGTAGCTTTACTTCGTTACTGTATTTAAGTACATTCTTCAAGTATCTGTACTTTACTGGAGTAGTTTTATTTTGAGTAACTTTTACTTTTACTTCACTACATTACAAAGCATAAGATCATACTTTTTACTTTACTACATTTCATAAAACATATCGTTACTCCTTATCGTTAACTCACTGATTCAAATGAACCATTTAGTTCGAGTCTCCAGTGAACTAAATTCACAAGTAAGAACCGGGAGATCCTGTGAGTGCGCAAGCGCGACTGCTGCTAAAAGTAAGTTACTAATGTCGAATTTTAGGATTAATTATTGTAACTGAAAATCATATTTAGGTCTAAGCTGTCAGTTGTTTGTGAACTAAATCTGCTGTAAAGGGTGATCTATTTAAGCCCACTGAAATGCTTGAATGCAGACACATCATCATCAGTGTCTCTATTTTAGGTTAAAAAAAAAAAAAATTAATAATAATAATAATAATAATAAACTGAAACATTAAAATAACACAGATTAAATAAAATGACTCATACACGTTCAAATTCCCCGCTGCCATAACGTTACCAGTTTTATTAAAATGCTACGCATTTGCCCCTATGTGGCGTCTGTTTTTATATTGTTTATCAACAGTATACATTTTTATATTGTTTGTATTAACTAGCTGGGTAGACAGATATGAATGCTTGTTCATAACCATACTGAAAATAAGTAAATATTGTTAGCTGATGCTAATTGTCTAGCTAAAAAGCTTGCTGGTGCTAAGTTGAGGTAATTTTTAGATATAAAGTTCTAATATTTTTATTCAAACACTTAGACAGATTACATCTAGGGGACAAAGAAAGGATGTGATGTTCAGAACATGGTAACTACAGTAAATATCAAAGTGGGATGTGATGTCCTCTGGGGGCATTTGGCCAGGGGTGTTTTTACACCACAGACAAGGTTTGAGAAGAAAAAAATCATTATGAAAATATCATTATATTTTCCTTAAAACGTTCTTCCTAACTTCAGGCCTTATTCTCATGTCATATATTACTGTGATGTTCTGCAAAACAACAAGCTTTAAAACACTTTTCTTACTGGTGAAAATCAGGTCAAATCTGTTTTCTCTCAGGTACATCACAGTGTAAGCTTCACAGTGAACATTACTACATCACTCTTGTCAAAGTAGTCCATATCAACAACAAAATATGTCTTGACTCCATATAGTGGTTATTTTCGGAAAATCCCAGGTATTTTGAGCAATAGGATTATACAAACATGACATTAAATTAATCAGCCTATATAAAATTGCAAAATAAATCTATCTATCAGTACTTTTCTACTTAAGTACATAAAAAATCAAGTACTTTTGTACTTTCACTCAAGTAAAATTGAAAAAGGAGTACTTTTACTGGAGTAATATTTTGTTATATGTATCTGTACTTTTACTCAAGTACTTGATTTGTGTACTTCGTCCACCAGTGCTTCTCCCACAGTAAATGAGGAGCAACTCAACAACAAGGGATAGTCCATATACTGAGCCAGAGAAAAATGTATTTTTCCTGCTGGCATCCATGAATGAACGGGCTCATTTAACCCATAACAAAAAATGTCCTTGAGAGCCATGTCATTAAAATTCACAAAATGGCACAGTCCACAAAAGTCTGCCACATAATCCTCTATGCCACGATTACCTTGATGAAGGCAAAGCAAAGAAACTGCAGGGTCCATTGTAACAATCTTGCTTTCTGTAATAAAGGTCTACTGAGGCAAGCTAAACTGAACCCAAGTGCAGTATTCATTGAACAGAAATTTAAGTGAGATACAAAACAAACATAATCCATGAAACAAACAAAGACCTAACTTGACTTGACTTGACAACTTGACATGAATATTAACTCACCAACAGTAGTACAGGAACAAACCTAGACTAAAGACAATGGCAACATTAGGGCTATTTATACACAAGCCTAACTGACTAAAATGGAATCCCTATGTACACATGAACACAAAACAAACCCCAATTACTGTGTAAGAGTGAATACAGGTAATCTTTTTTTTAATTGTGACATTTTATGACATTATTTTCATCTACAAATTCTCATTACTGTGTTTCACTTTTGAGATTATTATTATTATTATTATTATTATTATTATTATTATTATTATTATTATTATTATTATTATTATTATTATTATTATTATGCATTATTTCCATCTTTCTGATTAGGGTTTCTTTATTATAATACACTATTTGAAATTAATCAGCATGAATTAATGGAAGTACAAAAAAAAAAGTAATGTCCAGAAAATAATGTCATATTGGATATTGGATTTTTTTTATTTATTATTATTGATCTGTAGACCTGTTAACTATCATTCTATTTTTGTCTGCTCATTTCTAATTGTGTATTTGTGTACATGTCCAGAATCTCTGCTTTGCCCTCAGCGACATCTTTTCAACACCCTCTTCTCTTTCATAATCCATTATTCATGAACCTAATAGACCCTTAATAATAGTGGATAAGCCCATTTAGCTGTATTGTGTTGAAAAACCTTCTCTGATCTCTAGTTCCCTCTTCATCGATCTCTAGTTCCCTCTCAGTGAAATAATCACCACTAAACCAACACTTTAGAAATAGAACACAGTATTTACATGCAGATAAATTAGAGGGAGTTGCTTTATATACAGTATACATTAAAAATCTCTGCTTGGGAACCATTCAAATTATTAGCATATGCTAAGCAGTCTACAGTACTTGTACTAGTAGCTGACATGTAATAACAAAGTAACTTATAGTAAGCAGAATGAATAAAGTGGACTACTAAAAAAAGTGTTGTTGATGTTATTGTTGTAATAAAAGATTTTTTTTTTTATAGAAAATGTGTTTTTTAAAGATATTTTGGTGTTTTTTGTGTTATGTTATTTTTGAGATCATTCTAATATGCTGATTTGCTGATCAAGAAACATTTCTTATTATTATCTATGTTAAAAAAACAGTATTAATATTTTTGTGGACATCATACATTTTTAGGATTCTTTAATGAAAAGAAAGTTCTAAAGAAGAACATTTTCAGCATTGTCTTGGTGTTTCACCTTTTTGTTGTTGTTTGGATGACACTAAAAAAAAGTTAATATAAGTATTATGTTTTCTTCTAGACAGTGGCAGAGTGATGAAAAGTGTAGCTTAATGCACCGTTTACTTGCTCTGATAGCTTACTGCACCTTTGTTCACCAAGCATGAGTTGAGATCACATAATCACAGATTTTTAAGGGTGTTGACGGCTGAATTAATCCCATATCCCTGGGGGGCTGAGATGAAAGACAGGTAGCGGAAACCCTTCTATCAACACTAGTGTGCTTTACTGTATACAGAGTTTGATTAAAATAACTAAAACTCTTTAGACATGCAGTACTCAGATGATTAGTGTTCCTTCTAGCAGAATTTTCAGACAGGTTTTTTTTTTTTTTTTTTTTATAACACTCTCTCTCTTCTCCTCTACTGCCAGGCTGCAACATATTTATTTATTCATCACTTCATGCAAGTTGCGTTCTGCTGCCTTTGGCACTGCAGGGAAAGACAGACAGAAGCAGAAGGAGGGAGGATGACAGAGATTCAATGATGTGGCCGAATGTCTGTAAACAAATGTCCAGCAGTATAGTTGTTAAATTCGTGTTTAAGTTCTCAGCAAAGCTGTTCCATCTCAAAATAGCCTTCAAACAAACAATTTGGTCTGCAACAATGATTTGGAAATCACTGTGGAAGCTCTTGATTCTGCGGAAGTGGCTTAGTCACAACATGGCAAATGTTGCATTTGAATTACATATTCCATGTTGGTGAGACCATATAAATACAGAAACACTGCAGTAATGCATGTGTTACTACAGTGTTTCTGTATTTATATGGTTTACATGTAATTCTATTATTTGGACATAACTATTGCCAACCGGTCACAAAAATATATATTTTTTTATCTGTCTTTGAAGACACATGGAGATATGTGCTTGTCAAAATCCTGCTGTTTTACTAATGTGATTTGAGTGACTGGTTTTGAATTAAAATAATACAAAGCAATTTTGAAATGCCTTAGAAATGATCCTGCAAAATGATTGACTTTAGTGAAAAAAAAAATAATATATATATATGTATGGAAGAGTCTGTTCTCTGGAGTGATTGCAGATTGCCACTTGTGTGCAGATGTGATAGGGAGCAACTTTAGACCAGTATGATGAAAATCTACTCATAGACTGTCACATAGAAAAATATATGAGATATACAGTAAGACTACATTGTGGGGTGAAGATAAATATTCAAACAATGTCATCATAACAAATAGGTTAATAATATACTGTTGTACAGTTGTTATACCAGATATTTAAAAATTAATTGATTGAGATTTCAAACTAAATGTTCATCCATAAGCCCCGCCCCATGACATGGCACACTTAAACACAGCTAAAAAGCTTCCTACCAGTGGCCCTCCTTCACAAAATTTAACAACACAGTTGTATCATAGGTACAGTAGAATGGAAAATGTTTACATACATACAATACAAGCATTTCAGTCAAATGTAATTTATGCAACATTTCAAATCTTTTACTCAGGGGGGAAAATCAAGCCATGGCAACAGTTTAAAAGTAGCCCAATTCCATGAAAAAAAAAAAAAAGAAATCCTGTTGGAGGATTTGCTGCTCAACAGATCCTGAGCTCATTGACACATATCTGATCTTCCTTTACACAGAGTGCGCATGATTGCGAAATCGTGAAAGTGAACAGCGAGCGCTCATTCAAAAGAGATTTAAATGCTCTGCATATTGATGGCGGCTCCCTGATGTGCGAAAATTATATGCAATATTAGAATGTTAGCGGGAGCACTGGACCCAAAAATCAAGGGAGCGGGCGATAATGGTCTGGGCTGCATTTCCTGAAACCTTCTAAACGCTACGTCATTCTTAAGTTATACCTTAAGCTGTACCTTATCGTTAATACATGTTTCACGAAACCTTCTTATTTAAGTAGGCTATATCTTCTGTAAGTCTGGACCACTCTTAGCTATACCTTATCAATAATTTAACAGTTTTTAACAAAATAAAAATAAATAAATAGAAAAATAAAAACAGAAAAAAATTCTGGTAAGACTGCTTTCCAACAAGAAGCACTTCAGAAATAGTCGAAATTGCATTTATAATCCAAATTGCACACTAAATCCAACCCTGGATATTTTATATAATATCGAATTGAGTGTGCAAACCAAACCTGTAACTTTATGTCCAAACGCATCATGCGTAGGCTATCACTTACTGACAGTATGCCTTCACTGGCCTTTGAAAGGGTCATTTATATTATCATTATATATTTTCTTTTTGTGATCAACATTTTTAATGTTTTCCAAATGAAGGGGGGGGGGGGGGGGGGGGGGGGGGGGGGGGGGGGGGGGGGGTTTACAGACATATCCAAAATCATATGCGACTATATGATGATGAAAAAAAAAAAAAACTCACAATGGTAAGACAGTACATAAAATCACAGAAACATATTCGACAGGTGTTTCACAACAATGATTGCCTAGCTGTTGACCCTGGTCCAATAGATTATCTTAGATGAAAAAGAGTTCCAAGCTTGTACAGTCTCTGGTTGCACCCTTATCGCGCAGTTGTATGTTCAAGGTTGACAATGTTGACAAGACTATGGATCCAGATTGATTTCATTCACATATCCGGAAAGAACCAGTTTTTCAAAATTGTTTTCTTTGCAGAGGTAAACCCGGAAAAAAACATTTTGAGCTGAATTTTCTTTAGATTTATATCCGAATTATCATTAAGGAGACAGAATCCAGGATTGGGAACATAAAAATGTCAAGTATATCCGCTAAAACTGAATTTACATTCAACCAGAACTTAGAGATAACTGGACACTCCCAAAACATGTGTAAAGACTTTCCAGGTGAAGCAGTGTTACATACATGACAGTTGTGAGTAGGTTGTAATTTCATCTGGAATCTCTTATAAGGTGTGATGTAGGCTCTATGTATGATTTTGAAGTGAATTAGTTGGTGAGCTAGGTTCTTAGAAGTCATGCTTAGATTGCACCATATTCTCTCCCAATCTAGGTTTATATTTAAACTCCCCAACTCCCTGTTCCATATGGATTCAATTGGTAAAGCCTTAGCGCTATGCTGAATCAGTGTACTATATATTAAAGAGACAGAAGGTCTACCCAGTAATGGTGCAATCCATTGTAACATGGGATGTGTGGGGAGAGGAGAATTCCATGGAACTCCAAACGTTTTTAAGGCTGATCTTAGCTGAAAGTAAACAAAATAAGAGGACACAGGATGGGAAAAGCATGTTCTTAAATCTTGAATGGAGCAAAGACCTTGAGTATCATATATATCACCTAATGTATTCACCCCAAGGGATGACCAAGATGGTTGATTGAATGGTTTGTTGCCACATAATACCAATCTTGTACCAATCATTATATATTTTCCATAGTGTCTTCATTTACTTCCAAAAAAAGGGTTGATTGCCCAGCACTTGCCCAGGGTTGATTTGACCAAATAATAATGAACCTATATAAGCTATGTTAACATTTGATTATTGAATTTCTGTATCTGAATACTACTGTTTGACCTAACTGAAAAACCTTTAAGCTGATCTGACAAATAATTTGATCTATGATTTTTGTGATGCATTATACCCCTAAACTGTTATATAAATGTACACTGCTATTTACATTTGTAACATTTCGTATCTTTTATGATTTTTTCTTGCAGCCAATATTGTGCACTAAACACAAAATGGTAAAAATGCAAACCCTTTACTAGCATTTCTAAAGGCAACCTTCAACTAGGTATGATCAATGTCTTTATTGATCATACCTAGTTGAAGGTTGCCTTCTAAAGGCATTTCTAAAGGCAACCTTCAACTAGGTATGATCAATAAAGGCATTTTTATCATTTTGTGTTTAGTGCACAATATTGGCTGGAAAAAAAAAAATAAGAAAAAATAAACCCTTACAGAGCATTGTGCTTTTAAAATGTGAGTGTGTGGCCCAGGTCAGTAGAAAAATAAATAGACAAAAATAAATTAAATAATTAAATTAGGATTGAAGTTTCAAGGCCTCCATTTTTCTTTAAGAAAATATATATAAAAAAGCCTTTTTAAAGAGGTTTAAAGGGCTCCATCTTTTGTAAGGCTGTTCATGGAAACTCCTATTTGAAGAGTTTTATTTTCTGTGTTGCTCGATTATTGTGGTATGATCTAATCCAGATTTATCCATGCTAAACAGCATTTAAAACAAAACCAACTAATTTTGGTCACTTTACATGTTGGTCAGATGTTTTATTCTTGTCTAAGTGGGCAGTTCAAGGCCAAAATAAGTTAGATCAGATATTATTCCACAGTTCAGCCAAGATGGGTAAAAGACTACCTCTTGGCATTAATAATTGACAGTTGTTTCATGGGAGTGAGAATGCAGCTCACAGTAAGTCTGAATTCACATGTCTCAGGAATGGAGAGGCTTTTAATGCTCTCAGAGGAAGGCTGTCAAAAATGTCAAGAGGAGTGACAAGGAGAAAATGTGGGAAAACATCATTTTCTGAAAAGGGCATGTTGAAACTGTAAAGAATTCAATATTAATGAGGGGCACTATTTACTTATTAATTTAAGATGAAAAATATTGTGATGTTTTAGATATTTTCTTTCTTTCTTTCTTTCTTTCTTTCTTTTTAATTTAAATTCAAAGTGTGAATTTGCTTTGGCCACAACATACAGCTGACTTTGAATTTGAATTGAAAAGACATGAAGAGGAAGTTACTGAATAGCAGTTCAAATATGTTTGTCTGTTCAAAACATTTAGTTTTTAAAAAGTCTTTATATCTTTTTGCAACCAAGCCAGCATTCAAAGTTTTCTTTTCAAACAAAAAAATACTATACTTTACCATAGTTACATTACAGCTGTATGACTTTCATTAAATTTCAATATAATTCTTCTTGTTTTATATTCAAATTCAAATTTTGCATCCTGTTTGCTACCTCAGTTCAAATTCAATTTCAATTCAGGAACAGAATTGTGACAAATATATATATTTTTTTCCACACAGGCATTGAGTGCATCTTGGTTCTCCCGGATCCTCGCAGTTATTGGGACCCAGTGTTCGGGACGTGTGTTTTCCTGCTCTCCTTTCTCATTCCTGTGGCGATCATCAGTGTGTGCTACAGCCTCATGGTGAAGCGCCTCCGCAGTGTCCGAATCCTATCAGGGTCCAAGGAGAAAGATCGCAACCTTCGGCGCATCACACGCATGGTTCTGGTGGTAGTCGCGGTCTTCGTTGTGTGTTGGACGCCCATCCAAATCATGGCTTTGGCACAGTCGCTGGGCTTCAACCTGGGCAGCGTCCAGACGGTGGTGTTCATGCACTTCTGCATCGCCCTGGGTTATGTCAACAGCAGCCTGAACCCCGTCCTCTACGCGTTCCTTGACGAAAACTTCAAGCGCTGCTTCCGTGAGTTCTGCCACCCTTCACCGTTTGGCCTTAATGCGCAGCAGTCGGGCCGCATGCGCAACATTGCACGCGAGGTGGCCTACAACTGCAAGACTGTGGACGGGAACAGTAACCCCGCATGACTAGGCGTGGAGCTGCCCCTGGTCAGCCCTGAGCCTCAACCCAATCCAGGGACAGGAAGCTCAAACTCTGAGTTGACTCAGATTACAACACTCTAGCACCACAGTAACCTCCGCCAGGTGGGCGGGGGAAAGGGTTGGGCTAGGAGTGAGGGCGGAGTCAAGCTAAATGACACGCCCTTTTAGGGACAAAGGGGCTCACTTTACAGTGTCTTAATTGGATTTGGACGTTATTGTCTACAATTTTGTTCTTAACTGAGAATTATTACACTTTGTCATTTAGTGTTGCAACCTTGTGCAGATGCTTTTCATGTCTCTCTTTACAACAATCAATGTTTCTCTTGAAATTTAAGACTGTAGAATTTCATGGCCTTAAACATACATCTGAACCTATGGATTACGTGTATCAGTCCCTTTTGTGGTATTGCCAAGTGTTGGACTTTACTAAATATTATATAACTATATACAGTTATGACACTGAATCTGAAACTACAAAGACTTTTAAAGCCTGATTGTTATAAAAAAAAAAAAAAAATAGTTGATATTTTTCCTGGTTTGACTGTACAATAAGCAAAAATATTTTATATTCATGTATGTTTGGTAGCACAGATTGAACTTTAAAAATACTTGTAAAGAAATGAATACATATCGCAAAACAGTTACTGTAGTGTTCTATAATATATGTGCATAAAATGAAGTTAATCGAAGTCAGTCAGTCAGTATCACCTTGAATATTTTTTGAATGTTTTCTGCTTCGCTCTGTATCTTGCTTTGTTACTACATAACGTGTTCTTCTCAATGAGACAGACAACAAAGAGCCAGCACTGTCATGGGTTTACATCACAGACCACTGAATGTGAAAAAGACTATTTACTCCAAATATATATATATATATATATATATATATATATATATATATATATATATATATATATATATATATATATATATATATATATAAAGTGTCAGTGGAATATAAAACTATTGTACACCCAATGCTTATTCCTGTAAACTTTAACTTGATATTGTGATTGTTTGTTTACTTGCTGCATTGACTGGCTGTTCATCTACTTGCATATTTATTGACTGGTGGGACCATATTCTGATGGACTGAAATTAAATGCCAGCTAGTGCTATGGACATTTAAACAGCCTATATGGGAAATCTTTTTTTCTTTTCTGCATACTTATTAAAGAGCAGTTATTGAAAGGCACTTCTATGGCTTGCTATGTCTGTAAAGCACTATGTCTATGATTAAACATTCCTGCAGCATGTTATTTTGAGAGACAGCTATGATATATATATATATATATATGTATATATGTGTATGTATGTATATATATGTATATGTATATATGTATGTATATGTATATGTATACATACATACACACATATATATATATATATATATATAGGTGCGTGTGTGTGTGTATGTATGATGTATGTATGTATGTATGTGTATATATATATATATATATATATATATATATATATATATATATATATATATATATATATATATATATAAATATATATATGTATATACACTGAACAAAATTATAAACACAACACTTTTGCCCCCATTTTTCATGAGCTGAACTCAAATATCTAAGACTTTTTCTATTTACACAAAAGGCCTATTTCTCTCAAATATTTTTCACAAATCTGTCTAAATCTGTGTTAGTGAGCACTGGTCCTTCGCCGAGATAATCCATCCACCTCACAGGTGTGGTATATCAAGATGTTAATTCGACAGCATGATTATTGCACAGGTGTGCCTTAGGCTGGCCACAATAAAAGGCCACTCTAAAATGTGCAAGTTTTGTGGGAGTTTGCTGTTGACATGCTGATTGCAGGAATGTCCACCAGAGTTGTTGCCCGTGAATTGAATGTTAATTTCTCTACCATAAGCCGTCTCCAAAGGCGTTTCAGAAAATTTGGCAGTACATCCAACCGGCCTCACAACCACAGACAGGTGTAACCACACCAGCCCAGGACCTCCACATCCAGCATCTTCACCTCCAAGATCATCTGAGACCAGCCACCTGGACAGCTGGTGCAACAATCGGTTTGCATAACCAAAGAATTTCTGCACAAACTGTCAGAAACCGTCTCAGAGAAGCTCATCTGCATGCTCATCGTCCTCATCGGGGTCTTGACCTGACTGCAGTTTGTCGTCATAACCGACTTGAGTGGGCAAATGCCCACATTCGATGGCGTCTGGCACTTTGGAGAGGTGTTCTCTTCACGGATGAATCCCGGTTTTCACTGCACAGGGCAGATGGCAGACAGCGTGTATGGCAATGTGCGGGTGAGCGGTTTGCTAATGTCGGCGTTGTGGATCAAGTGGCCTATGGTGGCGGTGGGGTTATGGTATGGGCAGGCATATGTTATGTACAACGAACACAGGTGCATTTTATTAATGACATTTTGAATGCACAGAGATACCATGATGAGATCCTGAGGCTCATTGTTTTGCCATTCATCCACGACCATCACCTCATGTTGCAGCATGATAATGCACAGCCCCATGATGCAAGGATCTGTACACAATTCCAGGAAGCTCAAAAAACATCCCAGTTCTTGCATGGCCAGCATACTTACCGGACATGTCACCCATTGATCATGTTTGGGATGCTCTGGATCGGTGTATACGACAGCGTGTTCCAGTTACTGCCAATATCCAGCAACTTCACACAGCCATTGAAGAGGAGTGGACCAACATTCCACAGGCCACAATCAACAACCTGATCAACTCTGTGAAAGAGAAGTGTTGCACTGCGTGAGGCAATATAGATATATATATATATATATATATATATATATATATATAGATAGATAGATAGTGTATATGTATTAAACAAGCTGATAATGTTGATTTAAGTTGCAGGAAAAAGCAATTGAAGCCTTGGTCTGATCTGGGTCACAACAAACAAACATAGGTTAAAAAATTACCTATAAAAATAATTTAATGGCTTTTTTTTTTTTTTTTTTTTTTTTTAACACTGTACACTTTCTCAGTGCAGGGTGGATTTAATAACAGTTTGAACTTTGGTGACAATAACCTTCACAAACAATTTCAATTGCAGATCAGAACAGTCAGGAGGAATTCTGCACCTTTCCTGTTCACAAAACTTTTCAGGTCAGCAATATTTTTGGGATGTCTGGTGGCTCTCTTGAGGTCATTCCAAAACATCTCACTCGGATTCAGATCAGGACTCTGACTGAGGCACATCAGTAGGCATATTTTCTTCTGCTGAAGCCATTCTGTTTTTGATTTGCTCTTGTGCTTTGGGTCGTTCTGCTGTTGCATCACCCAGGTTCTCTTGAGTTTCAAATGGAGGACAGATGGGCTTACATTCTCCTGCTAAATGTCCTGATAAACTGGGAATTAATTAATTAATTTTGTCAATGATAACAAGCTGGCTGAGCCCTTAGGTAACAAAGCAGCCCCAGACATAGTGTTTCACATTCTTTTTTTCTACTCTGCACTATGAATGTATACACAGTGGGATCAATAAATACATAAAAATGTATAGTTGTTTGTTTGTTATTGGTTTGAGCAAACTGTGGCTATAAGCTAAATATAAAATTAAATTTTATGACAAAGGGTACACATACTTCATCTTGCAACTGTATTTCACACCTAAAAAATGGGTAAATGAGATGCATTCATATTGAGTGGCACCTCAATCACTCTGCACAGCATTTGTCTGCCATTGGACTTCATTTCACAGATCAGTTTGTGCTCTTTAAAGAAAACAAAACCTTGGATGTGAACATGTTCCTTAGGATTCACAAAATTGATTGAGAGTTATCATTTGTCAGTCAATTGTTGTTATCCCTGTAACTCCCCACAGTAATTTCCTCACCATATTTGGAAGCATCAACTTTTAGGCGCACAGCCCAGATCTTTGAACCTTTATGTCCTGTTTCACTCTTTCAGTAATTGCAGTTTCATAATGAAAATGAAAGGGATTCAGCTATACAGCCATGTAGGATGTAATTCATACATTATGTACACTGTTGCTTTGCACTTAGTAATTTTTGTCTTTATATTCTGATGCTTCATATACCGCCATTACTTACTGTTTTCCTGAAGCTCCAAGTCAGGCATATAATAAATAAATACATGAAAATAATATATTTTCTTATTTTGCACTTACAGGTTAAAACACAACATGGTAGATGGCTGTAGGTCGGTTGCAACCCACCCACACATACTTAATTTGTTCAAGTGCTAACTATGAAATCAAACAATCACACTCTCAAAATGAGACATATGCCCAACTGTAAAGAAAGCCCTGTTTCCTGTTGCATTTCATCAATATTTGATGTTTTCATTTCTGTTGCCATAGCAACATGATTTCTCAGCACCATCTTATTTCCCATTTCAGTTTAGTGTGGACTAGGGGAAATGTTTTGAAAACATAAGTTTGTGAATTAACAGATTAAATTAGAAGTAGGTCTCAGCTCTTGCTGAGATAAATCACAGTGGGAATAAAGGCTTGATCAGTTTAACTACACTATATGGCCAAATGTATATGAATAACACGCCAATACAATACATAAATGCATTTAATTTTGAAACCATGTGCATGAGTGAGTTGGTCCTCCATAACAGTTTTCACTCTTCTGGGAAGACTTTCCATTAGGTATTGATCATGAGAGTTTGCTCCCATTCAGACTTGAGAGAATCAGTGCATGGTGGGATCGGGCCAACACAGTCTCATGACAATTTGTAACTTTTTTATGTTTTGGCAAATTATTGTCTAATTCCATCGTACAAGTTCATATGTACGAAACTAAGCTACAACCACTAGGTGGTGCAACTACCACCATAAACCGCCCCTGCGTGATCCAATAGATCGCTTTGTTTGCTTTTGGTGTGCACAAATAAACTCACATGCAGCGATGTTGAACAGATTAGTAATTTTGGCTGTCTGGATTCTCATAGCAAATCACACAGACAGAGGTATGTGTCTTTCCTCATTCACAAGTCGCAATACTTTTTCTTTCTCCCTTAGTTTCTTCCACCAGCCATTCCTGTTGAAACCCAGACATACCATTTAAAGGGGTCATATGATGCGATTTCAATATTTCCTTTCTCTTTGGAGTGTTACAAGCTCTTGGTGCATAAAGAAGATCTGTAAAGTTGCAAAGACTAAAGTCTCAAATCCAAAGAGATATTCTTTATAAAAGGTAAGGATCAACCACACTCCCCAAAACAGCTCGTTCTAACAAGCCCCCACATGTCTACGTCACTATGTGGGAAGATTTGCATAATGCCACCCAAATGTTCACGCAAAGAAAGAAGGCATAACCTTTATTCTCTCTGTTGCCGCAGCTGCCTTGTTGTGGAGTCACTGTGTATTTCTTTGAAGTGAAACTTTGTTTGGCCTTCCAAAAGAGGACATGACTAGAAATCAGTGGTTAAGTTGTATTTCAACACCGTTCCAGAACAGTCCAACCCAAATATTCAGATGTGTGCTGCGCATTTTATGTTTCTATAAAGTTGAGCAGTTCAAACTTTGCAAGGACAGTCTGGCACTTCTGACTCACAGCCTGTAGGTATGTTTTTTATATTTAAATAATTTGCCAATGATGATTCAAACGTGAGTTTTGAGTAGTAGAGTAGGCTTGTTGTTTCTCCGATTACAAATGCAGACATGATTTTATGTTTACGCAGTGCGATACGCAACGCAATGCGTAAAAAGACAGTATAAGTCATTATAATCAATAATTATGTCCCCACTGGATGCAACAAATGCCTCGTTTGTAACGGGTTTTACTTGTTTTGTCTCATCTAGTGATGTCCGGATCGCAAACAAATCTTTCTATTTAACCGGATCTTTTTAGTGAACCGGTTGAACCAGTTCACCAAATCGAACTGAATCGTTTGAAACTGAGAGACGGCATAGTATGTTAAGGGTAGTGTTGCCAACTTCTTTCAATGGAATGATTTTTATTAATATTTTTTAATGTTTCTGTTGTCAGAAAATGGAATTAATATTATGACTGAAACGCGGTCCATTAAGACTACATAACCAGCTCTGAAAGATATTAATCTGCACTAAAATACTTTTAACGACATTGTGTAATGACATCAAATACACATACGATTAAGACAATGGCTGTGCTGTGTTTTCGGCTATACTTGCATGTAAAATAGAGTTAGAAGCAACAGAATATCTTTTTTAACTGAAAGTTCTGCTCCTCTCTGAGCTTGCTGAACAGAGCAGATGCAGAGAGGGGCGTGTGCGTTGGGAAAGCAAGACCCTGCACTCGTGCAGCAGTACAAGAACGTCTCAGAGACTAAATAAGATTTGTCCAACGAAGTCGCTAGATTTGTCGCTAGTCGCTTTTTTGGAAAAAAAGTTGTTAAGGGGGTCTGAAAAGTCACTAAATCTAGCACAAAGGCAACACTGGTTAACGGGCATAACATTTCCGTCACATGCTTGAGGCATTCGGCCAATCACATCGCACTGAATAGCTGGCCAATCATAGCACACCTCGCTTTTCAGACCTTTGAGCTCTGTAAAAACGTGTTTTTGTAAAAATCAAATAGAGGAGAAACAATAATGTACATTATATGGAAAATAATGTGTTTTTTGAACCTTAAACCACATAAACACATTGCATTACATCAAATACACAAAATAATGTTCTTTTTAGCAGCATCATATGACCCCTTTGTGCTGTTTAAACCCGGAGCTTTAAAAATATAAACACAACACAGTGCCTATGTCAGCCTTGGTTATCGTGCACTGCATAATGCGTCGCTTATACGATTTTAGTCAAAAATAGCGGTCATTAAATGGATAAAACTGTTGCCGTTATTTCTTGTTCACAGCAACAACACTCTGAACGTTGCTATCATGGTAGCATGAAGCTGCGGTCACTCTACACTTTGAGCACGCAAAATATCTACAGTCACAGCAATGGTCTTAATATGATGTAACGCTCTGCAGTGTCTTTTTAAAAAAACATAACATTTTAAAAATTCAATCTTATGCCATTTTACTGCAATACTGCAATCCTGCACATTTCAAGTTTGCATGCTTTTAATCAGTGGTGGACAGTAAAGTATTTTTACTCCATCACTGAACTTAAGTAAATTTTTTCAAGTATCTATACTTTACTGGAGTAGTTTTATTTTGAGTACTTTTACTTCACTACATTCCAAACCGTAAGATCATACTTTTTACTCCCTACATTTAATCATTACTACTTATTTTGAAATCAAGAAATCATGCACTCTGAGACGCAGAAGTGGTGTCTGATTCATTCGGTGTCCGATTCATTGCAGCAGTTCTTGAGTCAACAACACACTGATTCAAATGATCCATTCAGAGCGAGTCTCCAGTGAACTGAATTCACAAGTCTGACAAGAACTGGGGATCCCCTGAGTGCACGTGCGACTGATGCCGTGAAAAGTAAGTCACTAATGTCGAATTTTAGGATTAATTATTGTAACTGAAAGTCATATTTAAGGTCACAGCTGTCAGTTGTTTGTGAACTAGATTTCATGTAAAGTGCAATCTGTTTAAGCCCACTGAAATGCACGTTCACATCAATGTCTGTGTAGGTTTAGGAAAAAAACAAAAAACAAAAAAGAAATTAAAAATAAAGAAGAACACACATTAAAATAAAATAACAAAAAATTAAATAACACATGTACGTTGACCTTCTCCGCTGTTCTTTTTTTCTGTGAATCAGAAATTAAATGTGTCTAGAATAGTTATCTTTGTTTGCAGTGACATTAGCATAAATTATAAACCAAGTATAAAGAAAAAAAAAAAAAATGTTTTTTTTTTTTTTTTTTTTTTTTTACAAAAATTCAATCTTGAGGCATTTATATATATATATATATATATATATATATATATATATATATATATATATATATATTGTCAAGATATTTTTATTCAACCTCCTAGATATATTATATTTGATGGAAAAACAAAGGATGTGATGCTCAGAACATGGTAACTGCAGTTATTATCATAGTGGGAAGTGATGCCCATTTTAACTCAAGTGGCCAGGGGCTAGGTTTGAAAAACAAATGGCATTCTGAAAATGTAATAATATTTTCCTTAATGTAGTCCCTAACAACAGGCCTTATTCTCATTTCATATATAACTGTGATGTTCTGCAAAACAACAAGCTTTAAAACTTTTTTTTTCTTACTGCTGAAAATTAGATCACATATGGTAAAATCCGTTTTCTCTCAGGTACATGCAGTGTAAGCTTTACTGTGAATACTTCTACATCACTTTTTGTCAATGTAGTTATGAAAAATTTACTATATCATTTTATATTTTTGTTTATATTTATATTTATATATATATATACACATATACATATATAACATCACAGTTATATGATATATATTATAAATGTATTATAAATGTTTCATATTAATGTATAATATGAAATTCAATTATATAAGTAGCCTAAATAAAATTACAAAATAAATATTTATCGATCAGTACTTTATATTTAAGTACATTACAAATCAAGTACTTTTGTACTTTCACTCAAGTAAAATTGAAAAAGAGTATCTCATACTTTTACTGGAGTAATATTTTATTCTACGTATCTGTACTTTTACTCAAGTACTTTTTATTTTACTGCTTTTAATTATGCTTTTAATTCACTCTGAGAGCTCACTCTGATCTTCTTTTTGTCACACATCTTCACATGATATGAATTCGCTGGACAGAATTCACCAAACTTGAGCTTTGAAACGCAGCAAAATGTGAAACCAGAGATTGTCTTACTATTGGGAGATGAGAGGGTCTGTCTGATAGCAACCCGAGCAGTCACAAGAAGGATCAGTAGCGAAGCTGGGGTCCAAAGTGTTGTTTATTTAGAGCAGATGTGCAAAATGTGCAAATAAATAGGTTTAAGAGCTTAAAACAAAGATTGTAATAAAAACAGTCTAAAACTAGAACTGCAAGTTCTAAAAACAGTACCACCCCCCCTCTATGACATTGAGGCTGGAGTTCACATGCTACACAGCTCTACAATCTTGTTCCAAGCACTCTCTCCATCCCCTTTCTACTGCTAGTGTTTTTTTCCCGCTCTCCCCAAATTGGAACATACCATTTTTTTATATATAAAAAAAACCTCTTACCTTTGACTGTTGACTCTTATGATATACATGAGATTTAGAAACAAGAGTTTAAGTAGATAAATACAATTAATAAAACAGTTAAAAAGAGAACGGATAAACCAAAACATTTGCACAAAAATTTACATACACTAATTAATTAAGATGAGCGCTTTTTCTCAGTTTGTACTTCCTATTGCCACGCCCACTTAGCAAGACAAAGAAATACAAACAACAAACCAGCATTAACAGTGAAAACAGTTATGGTAGACAATTTTAAAGTCTCCCCATCACAGTCTGTATGACTTACTATTGTCATCGGATGCCCATTTTCCACAAGTTAATATGATTCTTTAGGGTCTTAATGAAAATAATGTAACATAGTTTGGTTAAAATTTCTCAATGGTAGAGTAAAAACACCTTTTTTATACTCTGTCAAAAACAGCTAGTCAGAGCAAGCCGTTTTGTAGCATTTTCCTTTAAATGTAAATGAGCTCTGCTGACCCCGCCCCTCTCTTCCGAGCCACTCTCTGAGAGACTGTTTACTTCAGCCGCATTCATCGTGAAACATTATTAGGAAAAGCAATTTGCAATGATTCATTAAAAAACCTTATACTCGCTTTTTCTGTAGGTGAAGCTGGAGCATGAATGATTCGCGTGAAGATAGACACATTTAGGTAGATCGGGGGCGCATTCCCTTCAAAAACCACTGTGTCCTTAGTAGCTTAGATGTGGGGAGTAAATGACGACTGCTATGTTCATTATTACATTCATCAACAAAACACCTCAATTGCTTGGAAGACATTCTTGTCTACATCTGCTCCGGTGGTGAAACAATGGCAGACTGGTGACATTCACTCAGGGCAGGTCTAAGGTAAGATGTCAGTCCAGTCTGGACTGAAACACTACTGTCAATCAAACTGTCATGGGAGGGGCCTGTCTGTGTGACATCACAAAGACAGGCATCTGAGATCGGCTCGATTTGAGATAGGGGTAAAAATGTAAGTAGATATATAAAATAAAAAAAATAAAAAACACTGGGTGGATTTTTATCATTATAGGGTGGTTGTGTACACACACTGCCAACACACATTTCAGTTCAAACAACTTGTAAAAGTGCATGTAGCACCCGATGACCCCTTTAAACGATAAGCTGTTTTTTTCTAAAAAGCTGTTTATTCAGCGTAGTGAAGCCTCTCCTCCACTGACATCCATAAAAAAAAAAAAAAAAAAAAAAAAAAACGCCTCTGGTCTCCTTTCCCATGTACAGCCAAAGCAGAAGTGGAAGTGTTAGCATTAGCCATTACACTTTTTTTGGCTAAAGGTTGCAGGCATGCCTTCTAGTGGCTTTGGCAAAACTTCGCATGAGTTTGCGTTTCCGTTCTCTCACATTTGCATACATATGAATGGAAGTCAATGGAATGAAAAGTGAAGTGTGACCGTCCCTTGACTAGTGTTGCGTTCACACACACAGAACGGTAATTTAGGTGCTTCACTTCCAAAACTTGCTATGTGTAAGTGACCTTAAGTAATTTGATGTAAATATGATACGCCTTCAAAGTCACTGCAGGCCAAAAACTAGAAGTATGAAAAGTATTAGCTTTCAAACGTTGGCTGTGAGAATCAATTACACACAAGTTTATTTATGGACCCTTTTTTATGACCTGTTCATGCTCTCTTGATCTCACAGAATCGTTATGGCGGTAACAAGCAGCCTTCACTAATTCTTCAATTAAGAGCTTGGATCTGGCCACCTGCCTCGCTTTAGTAAGTAATTATATCATGGTCATGCAACTGTGTTTGTGTGTATGTGCCACGCGTATTAGAGCACATTTGATTTTATGTAAGGCTCTCCAGATCTGTTCATGGCTATTATTATTCTCTCTCTCCTGCTATCACTTTATCTCTCTGATGTATTTTGATCTTGTGTAGATCATTCCCCTAGGGTTACATTTCTAACGCCCACAGACATCAACATCAAACCCTTGCTGCAGCGAGCACCATTATGCTCACATGCCATATGCACACACGAATACACGCTATACGCATTAGAGCATAATAATACACTTCCCTGCATATTCTGTTGGACTGCTAGGTTCTTATGCACTAAGATACAATATGGCCACTTTCACATTAGGCTGCAGTGTGTTAGTGAGCAATGTCAGCTCTGAGATTTCCATGCACTGGTTCCACACAATTTCCTTGTTTTGGTCTTTTCCGTACCTGTTTTGTCTGGATATTGAGTTTTAATGAGGAGTCTTTTGCATTACGGTATTAAATATGCATGCCACACACACACACAAAAAGGCATGTCTCTGAAGTCATATTTCCCCTGTTGCTCATTACCTAGTCATATTCTGTGCGATGTGCTGCATGTAGCCGTCTATCAGTCTCTCTTGCCAACATAGATTAGCCAAGTTAAAGTGATAGTTTACTCAGTAATAAACATTCTGTTATGTACTCACTGTCTTCTCGTCAGTGTTGCTCATTTTCAAGTTGATCTAATGAGTATTTGTTTGTATTTTTTTGTAAAGTGTGAGTCTACCAAACGTACATTTCCTTACATTTCCATAGACACTAAAAAATACAACATTTACATATTCACAGAATCCAAATGTATAATACGGAGGTATTGACTGGGGCTATATTTATCTGGGAACGCAAGTGCACCACGTGTAAAAAAAAAAAAAAAAAAAAAAAAAAAAAAAACTGTCATGCCGTTGGCGCCCTCTGTAGTCATTTGTTATAAAGCCTAATGTACTTTTGCTTTAGCTATTGTTTATAATACATTGTGTATTTGAACTACAGTGGGTACGGAAAGTATTCAGACCCCCTTAAATTTTTCACTCTTTGTTATATTGCAGCCATTTGCTAAAATCATTTAAGTTCATTTTTTTCCTCATTAATGTACACACAGCACCCCATATTGACAGAAAAACACAGAATTGTTGACATATTTGCAGATTTATTAAAAAAGAAAAACTGCAATATCACATGGTCCTAAGTATTCAGACCCTTTGCTGTGACACTCATATATTTAACTCAGGTGCTCTCCATTTCTTCTGATCATCCTTGAGATGGTTCTACACCTTCATTTGAGTCCAGCTGTGTTTGATTATACTGATTGGACTTGATTAGGAAAACCACACACCTGTCTATATAAGACCTTACAGCTCACAGTGCATGTCAGAGCAAATGAGAATCATGAGGTCAAAGGAACTGCCTGAAGAGCTCAAAGACAGAACTGTGGCAAAGCACAGATCTGGCCAAGGTTACAAAAACAATTCTGCTGCACTTAAGGTTCCTAAGAGCACAGTGGCCTCCATAATCCTTAAATGGAAGACATTTGGGACGACCAGAACCCTTCCTAGAGCTGGCCGTCAGGCCAAACTGATCTATCGGGGGAGAAGAGCCTTGGTGAGAGAGATAAAGAAGAACCCAAAGATCACTGTGGCTGAGCTCCAGAGATGCAGTCGGGAGATGGGAGAAAGTTGTAGAAAGTCAACCATCACTGCCGCCCTCCACCAGTCAGGGCTTTATGGCAGAGTGGCCCGACGGAAGCCTCTCCTCAGTGCAAGACATATGAAAAAAACACCTGAAGGACTCCAAGATGGTGAGAAATAAGGATTCTCTGGTCTGATGAGACCAAGATAGAACTTTTTGGCCTTAATTCTAAGCGTTATGTGTGGAGAAAACCAGGCACTGCTCATCACCGATCCAATACAGTCCCAACAGTGAAGCATGGTGGTGGCAACATCATGCTGTGGGGGTGTTTTTCAGCTGCAGGGACAGGACATCTGGTTGCAATCGAGGGAAAGATGAATGCGGCCAAGTACAGGGATATCCTGGACGAAAACCTACTCCAGAGTGCTCAGGACCTCAGACTAGGCCGAAGGTTCACCTTCCAACAAGACAATGACCCTAAGCACACAGCTAAAATAACGAAGGAGTGGCTTCACAACAACTCCGTGACTGTTCTTGAATGGCCCAGCCAGAGCCCTGACTTAAACCCAATTGAGCAACTCTGGAGAGACCTGAAAATGGCTGTCCACCAATGTTTACCATCCAACCTGACAGAACCGGAGAGGATCTGCAAGGAGGAATGGCAGAGGATTCCCAAATCCAGGTGTGAAAAACTTGTTGCATCTTTCCAAAAAAGACTCATGGCTGTATTAGATCAAAAGGGTGCTTCTACTAAATACTGAGCAAAGGGTCTGAATACTTAGGACCATGTGATATTTCAGTTTTTCTTTTTTTAATAAATGTGCAAAAATGTCAACAATTCTTTGTTTTTCTGTCAATACGGGGTGCTGTGTGTACATTAATGAGGAAAAAAATGAACAAATGATTTTAGCAAATGGCTGCAATATAACAAAGAGTGAAAAATTTAAGGGGGTCTGAATACTTTCCGTACCCACTGTAATTATTATTGGCTCATTGCTATTATGTATTTGAACTAATTTTAAAGGCTATTGTTCACTTAGGTCTTGTTTCATTACTACAAAAAAAAAAAAAAAAAGTGTTGTCTCTTTGATTATTAATCTTGGGTTGCTCGCCCCTAATTTGACAATCTCCTTCCTGAGTTGGAATTATCAATAAGTTTTTTTTTTTTTTTTTAATGCTGCAAACTGTTTAAATCTGTTAGTTAGTTAGACTTGCTTCAGAATCCGGGACAGATTTAATGTCATCCATGTTGTTGGGCCTCCTTGTGGAATTTAGGGACTTTGTGTCGTCACAACACCATTCTGAATCGTAAAATTGTCTGATTTGCTCTGATATCCTACATTATATCCATTTAATCACACAACGTGTTTGTCAGTGGTGTCATTATTTATTTAATTATTAAAACATCTTAGTATTTAAAAATATTATAATTTTATTTTTATTTATTTATTTATTTTTTTTTGCAGAGAAGCTGATGGGCTGAAATCCAGTCAAACCAGGTCATTCTCACGGGTATTGTCCGAGTATTTGAATGGATGTATCGGTGACAGGGACAATGAATGTGAAGCTCTTGTATATAATTACAAAAGCAATCAAATGCTTTACCATGTTATCTCCTCCCTGTGGAAACTCAGGAAGAGCATTTAAGAAACGTGCTGAAAGGAGAGCACATTGCACGCAAACACATTAATTGCTGGTTATTTTATTTTCCTGTCTCTGCGATCTAATTGAGGTTACCAACTTGACAAAATTACTCTTCTAGTGTGCCTGGCTAATTTTCTGATGCATTAAGCTCAGACCTTTAAGTGACCACTTGGGAAGCTAACCACGCAGAGGCGTAAAAGCCATCCCTTCCTCCTGCAATCAAGCCTGTGATCGTTTTTTCTCCTCCTTTTACTTCAGATTCTCTGGATAATGTAGCCTACTGTGTTTACACTTATCGCCCAATGTCAAATTACTGTCAGTGAAGACCCTGTCTTACCCAGCCCCTGCATGCCTTTTCCCCTCAGGTGTTCTTGCTATACAATTGCCAAGTGACAGAAATGTCAAAGCAGAAGGTCACAGAGCATTTCTCCTTGAATTATGACAAGCTTTAACGACCTCCGGGAGAGAAGAATAACAGGAATGGCTTGCGGTAAAATATAAGTGATGGGACTCTTAAGGGTAATGCTTTCGGACACAGACTTGAGGTGCAAGATCTGTTTTTGGGTTAGGTAACTTTCCATTTCAGAGTTCTCCAGCCCACATGCGAATTTCCTCTTTGATGCACTCACACGGCATTCGGGACTTTTTAACACATGAAAGACACTTTTGAGGGTGAAGGAACTCGGACAACTTTCTCCTAGTTTTTTATCATATGCTCCATATGGAACCAGTCATAAAAGTACCCTAATGGGGATCCATAATTATAATACACTATAATTATAATATATATATTTTTTTTCTTTCGCTTGGATAAGAAAACATATTGTTCAGGTCATTCTGAAATCTCGGAACCAAAGTTGTCATCAAAATTACTTGCAAGAATTTCCATTTTCTACATTTTTTTTTCTCTATTGATTCTTAGAAGATTTATATTTTATCCTATTTTGTTCACAATTATGATGTAAGTCCTGTACATATTGCTTCAGGATTGTTTGACTAGGTTCTCCAATTTTCTAATTCTACTGCAAGTTTCTTTTTCCAGCCATACAAGATAGTAAAACAGCAGGGTGTTTTATCAGACTGTGTGGGTGCAGAGCACCCACTGTAATCTTATTTGCAATCTTTGATCTCAAATGTTAATTCAAACAGTCTGAATAAAGATCAATTCATAATGAGGCCATTAAAGTGCAATCAAATATCTTAAACAAGCCAGACCTTCATACTATATGCCTTTTATCTCCTCTCTAAAGCAGCTTAGCTTTCCCCATGGTCTGCATCATGTTTATATGCAGATATATCAGTCACACATCGGTGAGCATAAGAGCTTCCGTTACAGTATCACTGCACCAAGGCAACACATACTGCATGTGCTTAATGATCCTTAGAAAGCTTTCTGTTCCTTCACTTAGATATGAATGCATACAGGGGTGTCATGCACTTAGTATTTTTGAGGGGCCACAAGTTTTGCACACAGTAGCCTGGATAGCGCTGTATAACTGATTTAGGTCTAACTTATTTAATTTTGCCATTTTATTATTTTTATTATTATTATTTTATATATATATACAGTACAGACCAAAAGTTTGGAAACATTACTATTTTTAATGTTTTTGAAAGAAGTTTTGTCTGCTCATCAAGCCTGCATTTATTTGATCAAAAATACAGAAAAAAAATGTAATATTGTGATATATTATTACAATTTAAAATAATTGTTTTTAAATTTATTATACTTTAAATTATCATTTATTTCTGTGATGCAAAGCTGACATTTTTAGGATCATTATCACATGATCCTTTAGAAATCATTCTAATATGATGATTAATTATCAAAGTTGGAAACAGTTTCAGCTGCTTAATATTTTTTCAGAACATGTGATACTTTTTAGGATACTTTGATGAATAAAAAGTTAAAAAAAAAAAAAAAAAAAAGAAGCTATGTTTTTAAAATATAACTATTTTGTAATAACAATATACACTATTGGTCAGTAGTTTGGGGTCAGTATTTTTTTTTTCTTTCTTTTTTTTAAATAACATCAATACTTTTATTCAGCAAGGATGTGTTAAATTGATAAAAAGTGATAGTAAAGAAAATATATTATTAGAATATATATTATATTAATAGATTTTTTTTTTTTTTTTTTTAATAAATGCGGTTCTTTTTAACCTTTTATTCATAAAATATATTAGACAGCAGAACTGTTTCCAACACTCATAATAAATCAGAATATTAGAATGATTTCTAAATGATCATGTGATAGACTGGATGTTACATGTGACACTGAAGGCTGGAGTAATGATGCTGAAAATTCAGCTTTGCATCACAGGAATAAATTATCTTTTTTAAAGTATATTCAAATAGAAAAAACTATTATTTTAAGTTGTAATAATATTTTCACAATATTACTGTTTTTTTTTCTGTATTTTTTGATCAAATAAATGCAGGCTTGATGAGCAGAAGAAACTTCTTTCAAAAACATTAAAAATAGTAATGTTTCCAAACTTTTGGTCTGTACTGTATATATATATATATATTCCTAAACTTGTTAACTATTTCATGATATATCTCAATTCTCAAATCAGTGTACGTAAATGCATGGGCAAGTATCCTAATAAAACCCTTTATTTTTACTTAAGTGCTGTACATATGGGTGTCATGTCATAAAATATTTTTAATACGATTAACTTTGTATTTAACCTGAATTTAATAAAAACATTGTAATTTACTAGTAACACTTTCATTGTACAGAAAACGAGCAGAAGTCACTCATAGAGTGCGCAAAATGAACAAACCTCAGTGGCTTACCAGCAAACATCAATCTGAACGCTTCCAATTTGTGATGATGTCATCATGAAATAAGCAATTAAATGTTTATTTATCCTAGATTATCAGTCATTTTTCATTTGTAAAATAATCTGAGGTCATTATCCATACAAATCTAAATGTATATAGTATGTGTATCTGCGGTCATCACAAGATAATCCGCCATCTTGTAGCAGAACTTCACTTGCGTTAGCATCCCATTGACTCCCATTCATTTTGGCGTCACTTTGACAGCGAATAACTTTACATCTGAGGCGTTTAAAGACTCCATTTGTCCATTATTTATTTCTAAAGATACACGACAATGTATAAAGGGCTCCATTACCTTCTATGTTACATTATGGCCCCGTAGAAACAGTTTTTAAAAAAATAGGCTAACGAATGCGTCATAACCACTCGACTCTCTGTCGCACAGTAGAGAAATTACCGTACAGACAGGAGGAGAAGCTCGCAGGCAATCGGGGAGACGTCAAGAGATATGGCGTACTGGCGTTACATTTTAAAATACTATACAAAATAATTAATCAGAATACTTACTCCTGCTCACTCGGGCCAAAGAACTCCCCGCTCAAGCTCGCCGTCTCTGCAAGATTAACGATGGCAGTTTGCACGCACAGCTACTAGAAGATTTACATCTGTCAGACAGGTTGCTGACGTCATCAAGCTTAGTTTGAGTCTGCGCGTCAGAAACGGAAGTTCTAAAAATCGCTAAAAAGGGGCTTCACTTGTCTCAATTGAGTTCCAATGGGGTCGCTGTGTCCATTTCTTTTACTGTCTATGGGGACAGCCCAGTCACCTTTATCTGGATGACGTGCGTTGCTCAAGGAAGTTGAGGTGGCTGTCGGAAGTTAAGCCAGTGAGTGTACCTCGCGGAGCTCCGCTCGAAGTCTCCCGCGATTTATTGTTTTATCCGTGGCAAAAGTGTGGATTGTCTGCATTCTAATCAATCGCGCTCTGGATCATTCAAAGGAAAACATGTTATCCTCGCCATTGTGTTAATAGCGGATGGTCGTTTAGACGCTGCAGGGCTAACAGTACGAGTGAGCAGTTCTAAAACCTGGGCGGAATTAACGGATTGGGAGCCTACAGCCTGTACACTCACGTCTGGGAAGTTCCAGCAAAACGTGGACCAGACTAGTAAAAGTAAACGGAGTTGTGAGTACACTACTAGGCCAGTTCTGATGACTGTTTTTCAAGTGACTTGACTTTTGACTTTTTGACTGTTTTTTCATCGGGGAAATGTATTTATATGGGTTTTCCCTTATTGACTATGGGAACTATACAGTATGTATTAAATTGTTGGAATTACTGCTGATCTTGTGACTTGGAATAATTTTGTTTCTTTTTTATGGCTTTGTGGCGGGTCAATTTGTGAACTATTTTTTGTTTTTCTTTTTCATACTCAAATCAAAAAGTCATTTTTGAGACATTTGAACTGTGTTGATATTTGCTAATATATATATATTTGAATGAATTCTAGTTATTTGTCATATTGACTGTAGTAGTGGTCTATTTAAGAGAGTTGTTTTTGGGTATTATTGCATTGCAATTCTTTTCTCATATAAGTGAGGGGTTTTGTGACAGACAAACCAGACTGCACAAGACCTTTGAACGTTTTCGTAAACTGAACTAAATTAATGACAGAAATCCTGTCTGGCACCCCAGCCTAAAAGAAAACAACTCCAACCAAAGAGTGTGCGAAATCGTTACATAAAAATGGCACCCTTGTGAGAAGAAAAATGCACTCTCATCAGACCTTCTTCATTTCAAACGACTAAAAACAACACCCAATTCTTCAAGCAAAACGGCTGCCTCTCCCAGCAGGTCTTGCCATGAAATGGAGGGAGAGCAAAATCAAACCCCAACCAAGACTTTTAAAGAGGATCTTATGGATGTTATGGCTTTAGATCAAGATGGAATTCAATCCTTTCCTCCTAGTACCCTCCCTAGCAGTACCTTGGAAGGTTTTCAGGCCATTTCATCTCAACACACTCTGCTAGATATGGACTTAACAGGAAGTTTTGATCTCAGACCCCCAATATCATCTTCATCTCAGCCCTCTTTAGGATTAACTGGATTTATGGACACTCTGACTCTTCCGCAATTGAGTGAAATGACCAGAACACAATACCAGAATCTAAAAGACACCTTGTTTACTGAAGTTGAAGAGCTGAAAACCAATATGGATACACTCACCTTGCATGTAGATACTGCATCTGTGAAACAAACTACAGAAATAAAACAGCTTATGAGTAATCAGTTTGAGTATTTCAGGAAGGAGTTTAATAACATGCTGCATTGGCAACTAAAGAATCATCATGCAGAGGTATTAAAGGATTTCAATACCGTTATGGAACCAATGGCTAATACTCTGGATCAATATACTACTGATCAATATACTCAACAAATGAATACCTTTCTTGCTCAGACAGGTTCAAATAGTAATTTACAGAATGAACTCCACCAGTGCACACAACATTTTCATCAATTAGCTAAAGACATTGAAGCTCTCAAGTCATCACAGCAGAGTTCAGTGAAAGCCAATGTTTCTGTACCTACAATTACGTCACCTTCTGTTTCGACTGTTGTGGAAATGCCGGTGGTGAGTACCAGATTACAGCGACTCCATTCAACATTTCAAGGTGGTCTGTGTGACTCTGAGCCTAATTCTCCAAGTGAAGTGGTTACCACTGTTGAAGGTAGAGGACGTTTTTTGGGTAGACAGCCTGTGAAAATCCAGTTCCCATGCTTTGGCCGACTAGAAGACTGTGATGATCCGTTGATCTTTCTGGAGAAATGTTATGATTTCATGGCTCTTCACCCTCTTTCTGATGAAGAAGTAATAGCAACCCTTAGGAATGTGCTCCATGGCACCGCTAGAGACTGGTGGGATGTTGCTCGACTTGAGACAAACACTTGGCAGGAGTTTGAAGCAAAGATTCTTGCTGCCTTCTTGTCAGAAGATTATGAGGCTGAGTTAGCAGAGAGAGTAAGAACACGTGTACAGCAGGAAGGTGAGAGCATAAGAGATTTTGCTTACATGTACCGAGCTCTGTGCAAACGATGGAAGCCACAAATTGAAGAGGATGAAGTTATTAAGTTGATCTTGAAGAACATCAATCCTCAGATGGCAAGTCAACTTCGAAGTAATGGAGTCACTTCTGTTGATGGTTTAGTCCGTCTTGGGCAACAGTTGGAAAAAGACAAAGAAAACCAATTACAGTATGAACAACGAAAAAAACCTTGGAAACTCAGAATAACTAGTCCTGCTCAAAGTCAGTTGGCTAACCCTGTACCAGCTTCAGTATCACAGGACTCCTCTAAATCTCCCTTCTGTTGGCGTTGTAAGGGCCCTCACGCTCCGAATTCTTGTCCTCAGGGTGGGCCTGCTAAGAACAAAAACTATAAAGGTCAGCAAGGTCCAAATCCTGTTAAAGGTAACCATGATAATCATCCAACTGTTAGCACTGTCACTCACCTAGAGTCTGTATACTCACCTACTCATCCTTTCTCCACATCTCTACCTCAGCAGTTGATTGTTCCTGTAAATATTGATTCTTGGCAAGGCCAAGCTTTGGTTGACACAGGATCTTCATATACACTGTTAAATAAAAAATTGTGGGTAACCATGGGTTATCACCCTCAACAGCTCAGACCCTGGACTGAGGGTCCCATTTATCTGGCTGATGGAGGAGCCCGGCAACCATTAGGATGGGGTGAAGTACAAATTGCAGTACAAACATTAACTGTTCCCTTACCAGTGGTTGTCCTAGCCCCACAGATGCTTGCTTTTCCTGTTGTGTTGGGTTTAGACTATCTTTTCTTCAGTGGCCTGCAAATGGACATCCGGAACAATGTCTATTGGGTTCATCCTGATCAAAAATATTGTTTTCTGAAAGATGAAGCTCACTTCCATGAATGGCATAATTCTTCCCCTCTTGCTCTTTTTTCTGCACTTCCTCCTGGTACCGCAAAGGAAGAACTAAACCTTCTGCATGTAGCGTGCCAAAACACCTGCCTAGAGGAAAGAGGAAAGGAACATTTTCTGATCCAACTCAAACAGAATTCTGATGTCTGCACAGATGTTTTGGGGAAAACAAGTGTTTTGACACACAGAGTTTATGTTAACCAAGATGTTCCTATAAGACAAAAGCCTTATCGTGTTTCTCCTACGAAACAGAAGGTCATCAAACAGCTGATTGATGAGATGTTAGCTGCGGATGTCATCGAGCCTTCCTCTTCAGCATGGTCTTCTCCAGTGGTATTGATCCCCAAGAAAACAGGTGGTTATCGTTTCTGCGTAGACTACCGAAAGATAAATTCAGTCTCTCAATCAGATGCCTATCCACTTCCTACAATCCAGGAAATTCTTGAGTCCTTGAGTGGTGCTGTTGTTTTTTCCACCTTGGACCTCAACAGTGGATATTGGCAGATTCGAATGGAAGAGGACAGTCAAGATAAAACTGCCTTCATTTGCAGTCAGGGGCTATTTAATTTTAAGGTCATGGCTTTTGGTCTTAAAAATGCACCAGCGACCTTCCAGCGATTGATGGAGAGAGTCCTGGGAGAGCTACAGCATAAGAACTGTTTTGTCTATTTGGACGATATAATCATCTACTCTTCATCAATAGAACAGCACTTTCAGGACATCCAGGCTGTGTTGGATAAATTAAAAGAGGCTAACCTGACTGTTAATATGAAGAAAACGCATTTCTTCCGTACTTCTCTGAAGTTTCTTGGACACATTGTGACTGCTACAGGAATAAAGGCAGATCCAGAGAAAACCAGAGCAGTCCAAGATTTTCCTGTGCCAAAGAACATCAAGGAAGTCCAGAGATTTTTAGGCATGGCTGGTTGGTATCATAGGTTTGTACCACACTTCTCTCAAGTGGCTGAACCCCTGAATGCCTTAAAAAGGAAAGGTGTCAAATTCCTTTGGACTTCGCAATGTCAGACTTCCTTCCACGCTCTGAAACAGCTCCTTGTGTCTCCACCGGTGTTGGGACATCCTAATTTGAATCTGCCATTTGTCATCTACACTGATGCAAGTGAGGTTGGCTTAGGAGCTGTTCTCATGCAGCAAACAGGACTGGGCACTGAGGAAGTCCTGGCATTTGCCAGTCGTACCTTAAATCCGGCAGAAAGAAATTACACGACCACCGAGCAAGAATGTTTGGCAGTCGTGTGGGCCCTTTAAAAATGGAGGTACTATTTGGAAGGAAAATTCTTCACAGTCGTTACTGATCACCCTTCCTTGATGTGGGTCTTCAAAACACAGAAACCTAACACTTGTTTAATTCGATGGGCTCTTCTACTCCAGGAATTCAACTTCACAGTGGAGTATAGGAAGAGGAAGTATAATACGGTTCCTGATGCTTTGTCTCGAGCCCCTGTTGACATTAATGAACCAGGCCTTCTGACTTGTTCTACTGCTCTATCTTTGAAGTTAAAAGTGAAATCCGAAAAAATAGAAGATCTGCCAATCTCTGACCATGACATCTGGAAGGCACAGCAGACGGATACTGACATTCACCATCTGTACGAACAAATAGTCGAATCAGGAGAAATCCCTGTCAATTCCTCTAGCAAATTTTCCATATTAGAGGATACAGTCTATAGAGTTGTCCAGTTTCCACACAAAATTGTGTACCAAGTTTACATACCAAAACCTCTCCGATCTCAATTACTCCAGGTTCTTCATGAAGATCCTCTTGCTGGTCATCTTGGCAGATTCAAAACATTCAAAAGGTTGCAAGCTTTGGTGTACTGGCCTAACTTGAACCAAGATGTCAAAGAATTTGAACAAAACTGTCCCATTTGTCAACGTTACAAGCCTGAATGTCGTCGAATTTCCGGTCTCTTGCAACAACCCATTGTACAACGTCCATGGGAAATGCTGGGAGTGGATTTGATGGGGCCATTCCCTAGGAGCTCCTCTGGGAATGTTTTTCTGATAGTTTTTGTGGACTATTATTCTCGTTGGATTGAGCTTTTTTAGTCTGCGCAAGGCCACAGCTGAAACTGTCACACAGATACTTATCACAGAGAAATACTTACCCGATGGGGGGTCCCAGATTACATCTTGTCTGATCAGGGATCACAGCTTGTCTCTTCCGTGTTCCAGGAGCTCTGTAAAAAATGGAACATCGGGCGCAAAATGACAACTGCCTACCATCCACAGACTAACCTCACTGAAAGAGTGAACCGTACGCTCAAAACGATGGTGGCCTCGTACGTCAGTGACAATCATAAACATTGGGATAAGCTCCTACCAGAGTTCAGATTTGCTCTTAATTCTGCCGTCCATGAGTCCACAGGAGTAACACCAGCAGAGTTGAACTTCAATCGCTCGCTCAGAGGTCCCATGGATTTGCTATTGCAACCACGAGATGTGTCACCTGATGACTCTATGACAAATTGACAGAATTAAATCAAATGAATGAATATGTTGAGAAGAAACTACATTCAGCTTGTCAACGTCAAAAACGTAACTATGACAAAAATCGGAGAGAAGTGGTGTTTGAGGAGAAGGACCGAGTCTGGATGCGCACTCACCCTTATTCCAAGGCAATTACGTTTTTTTCAGCAAAAATTGCTCCAAAATGGCAAGGGCCCTACAGGATAGTCCAGAAATTAGGACCTTTGAACTATGAAATTGTCCTGGAGGACACTGGAGAAGACTTAAGAGTGGTACACGTCTCTAGGATTAAACCTTGCTTCCCCTCTGCACAGGTACTTGAAGCACAACAACGACGTCGATTACTGGAAATCTTTAATGAGGACAGTGATGGAGAGGAGTTTCTTGGATTTACTGAGAAAAATATTGAAGACATCTGATTTGACGCCTTACCCTAATGGCCGGCTTTTCTTAAAGGGGGGGGAGTGTGACGATGTCATCATGAAATAAGCAATTAAATGTTTATTTATCCTAGATTATCAGTCATTTTTCATTTGTAAAATAATCTGAGGTCATTATCCATACAAATCTAAATGTATATAGTATGTGTATCTGCGGTCATCACAAGATAATGACGAAGATGGTGACGTCTTGGGGGACAGCCCAGTCACCTTTATCTGGATGACGTGCGTTGCTCAAGGAAGTTGAGGTGGCTGTCGGAAGTCAAGCCAGTGAGTGTACCTCGCGGAGCTCCGCTTGAAGTCTCCCGCGATTTATTGTTTTATCCGTGGCAAAAGTGTGGATTGTCTGCGTTCTAATCAATCGCGCTCTGGATCATTCAAAGGAAAACATGTTATCCTCGTCATTGGGTTAATAGCGGATGGTCGTTTAGACGCTGCAGGGCTAACAGTACGAGTGAGCAGTTCTAAAACCTGGGCGGAATTAACGGATTGGGAGCCTACAGCCTGTACACTCACGTCTGGGAAGTTCCAGCAAAACGTGGACCAGACTAGTAAAAGTAAACAGAGTTGTGAGTACACTACTAGGCCAGTTCTGATGACTGTTTTTCAAGTGGCTTGACTTTTGACTTTTTGACTGTTTTTTTCATCGGGGAAATGTATTTATATGGGTTTTCCCTTATTGACTATGGGAACTATACAGTATGTATTAAATTGTTGGAATTACTGCTGATCTTGTGACTTGGAATAATTTTGTTTCTTTTTTATGGCTTTGTGGCGGGTCAATTTGTGAACTATTTTTTTGTTTTTCTTTTTCATACTCAAATCAAAAAGTCATTTTTGAGACATTTGAACTGTGTTGATATTTGTTAATATATATATATTTGAATGAATTCTAGTTGTTTTTCATATTGATTGTAGTAGTGGTCTATTTAAGAGAGTTGTTTTTGGGTATTATTGCATTGCAATTATTTTCTCAAATAAGTGAGGGGTTTTGTGACAGACAAACCAGACTGCACAAGACCTTTGAACGTTTTCGTAAACTGAACTAAATTAATGACAGAAATCCTGTCTGGCACCCCAGCATAAAAGAAAACAACTCCAACCAAAGAGTGTGCGAAATCGTTACAAATTGGACACTGCATTCTGCGCGAAAGCAAATTTGAATTTAGGAGCTGATGATGTGTCTCATTGAATGTTCTAATCACACCAGTGTGATCATATCAAATGTTATTTTTTGTCTTTTGGAAGCTGTATTCAAAATCCACTTGGTTCAAAAATCTGATGGGGCACATTTGAACGGGCATGACACCTCTGATTATGGCTAGAACTGAAGAAAATTAAATGACATCACCAAATACTGCAAGTCTAATGCTTTGGGGAGTCCTGTTGTGTATTTATAATGAAGTCTAAGTATGTTATGGCAATGTATTTATGTTGCCAGCAGGAATTCTCTCACTTTGTGTCTCTGGCTGCTGGTTGGACATTTCACCTCAAACAATCTCAGAAAAAAAAAAAAATAGTACAAAGCTGTTGCTACAATGATACCCTAATGCACAAAAGCTAAAATGCACTTTGCACCCTATTTAACCTTAAATGGTACATATTAGTACCTTACAATTACATACGAGTACCTTTTGAAAGGGTAACGCCTCAGTGACGTTTTGTACCTTTTTTTTTTTTTTTTCTGAGTGTTTACCCTGGTGCCTGTTTTCGTGTCAAAATACCATGACTTAATTTCTATTTAATCACATTGACTTTAATTCCATGGTGTAATTCAGTTACAGTCATGACAGAGACAGTTCACCTTCTTCTTGCACCATTCAAAAGAGGAAATTAAATAAATTATGTCAGGGTCGTTATTTGCTATTAAAGAGAATAGATTCTGACTCTAATTTCTGATTGGATGAGTTTTTAGTTACTGAACCCTTTTACATATATAAACACATTTTAATATTATATAGTATGAATTTTTATCTAATTTAGTACTTTAATGTAATTTATTTAATTTAAACCTGCCCCCCCCCCCCCCCCATTTATAATGAGGAAATAAATTAATTCATTTTTAATGCACCAAGTACCTAAGTATAGAAATAATTAATGAGACTAATATAAAGCACATTAAAGAGAGATGTGAATAATTTTCAGCAGTTTGGAATGAAACAAGCACTTTGTTGATAATCAGTGGTATATTTAGGTCATGTGAGGCAGGAGCTTGTTTTGCTGAGTGACATTTTAGCTTAAATGGAGGCATTGGCCTCTAGAGACGCTCTGAATCACTCTCCTACCTTTCACAGGATCTCTCAGCTTGAGAGACAGCACATGTCTCTCACCTCTCTCTCACCTCTCCCAATCCTGGCTATTGATCCGTGGCAATGATTGTATCATTGTTATAATTAAAACAACTTTTAAAACAACATCCCACTTGGGATGGTAAAATGGTATATTTATTTATTTATTTTAGCTTGCACTTTTCAATTCAAATATAACTAGATAATCTGGTGAAAACAACATTCTGATTTTCTGGCACTATTTTGATCAGTGTTTGGTCACTGTTGTGCTTATCCTTTGATCAGATGGCCAGACAGCTCCTTCCTCTGTTTTTTTTTTTGTCAGCTTATTAGTATATATCACTACCAGACTGTTTTGTTCTTTGTGTTTGCATTCACCTGTACTGTATATGGTTCTTGTCTGTATAGGTGTGTGTATTTTGTGTTTGTGTTAGGTTGAATGTTTGAGCACGTATGCCACTGTCTATTCCTCAGTGATTACCTTTGCTCTTACAAAGACAAATTTGTGCCATTCAGCTGTCAGTGTGGTAGAGTGACAGTCAGCTGGAGTGGCCGCTAAATTACCTCCTCAAAAACTGAGGAAGAGAGAGACACTCATGAATAAAAGAGTAGGAGGGCAGATCAAATCGACTGGCATGTCACCTATATCTCCTAGAATTCTGGACCACACAGCTCAAGCTTTTCTATGAATAAAACATGGAAGGGTCTTGGGCTGAAAATGGGTAATGTTAATCTTTAAGGATAGTATTGTGGGCTCTGTTATATCGCTCTCCAGCTGGCTTTAAACATTTGGAAGAGAAGTAGAGATGCAGTGGAGGGAAGAAAATTATCGGCATGAGAAAAAGGCGCATCGTCAGTGATGCTGTCTTTTTAACCTTGATTTATCACTGGGGCTTTTCTCAGCATGGGATCAGCCCTGCAAAATAAAGACACATGATTCAGCTTTTCCCTGAAAAACACCCTGAAATCAGAATTGAAAATTGTTGCACTTGTGAATTAGTTTAGATTTTCATGCTAATGTACTTCCAAAATGTTAGCAAACTTTTAGTAGCTATATGCAATAAAAAGGTACTGTACTCTGGACCAAAATAATTTATGACTCATCTTGCACTTGTGGGCGTGTCCAGATTTTGGTCCAATCAGATGTTCTCTAAAACATGGGTTCTTAGCGAGGGGCCTCAGCAAACTTCCAAGGGGGCCTCAAGATGATTTAAAATGAGACAAAACAAGCATTAAAATGAGCTAAAACCATTACAAATCAATTTATTTCATATTTTAATTCACCCTCTTTAACGACAATATATAATAAGGATTCCTGCAGTCTCATTTTAAAAGTGTGATTTCTAGACCTTGAAAAGTTATGTAAATTAATAAAATCTTAACTCCATGGGCATTTTTTAAAATGAATATACATATTTTCTATTTATGATAAGCTCTAAAATATTTCATAGGGTACACATTGAGTACAGATATGGTACTGTCATCTGATACAATCACTGTACCATAGTACCATCACAGTAGGCTTTTGTAAAGGTGCACTCTCAGAAAAAAAGGTGCACATCTATTACTTTTATGTTACCCTAAGGTACAAAAGCTAAAAAGTACATATTTGTACCTTTTTTAGCCCTAAATTGTACATATTACTACCTTAAAGGTACATCTTAGTAGTACCTTTCAAAAGAGTACTAATAAAATAAGAAAGAGTGTAAAAAATGTTAACTAGATTATGATTCTCATAGTTTCAAAAGAATACCAAGCTCACAGAACTTTGTGTGTTTCTGTACTCTAGTAACATTCAGTGTGGCTAATAACAACCAGATAGCTTTTTCTCCTTTGTTTATGTTTGAAATATAGGCCAGCTGTATTTGTCCCAGTAAACCAGCATTGCAGTGCTGTTGAAGCACGTTCACGGTAACTTAAGAAAATAGGCCACTTCATATCATCCACTTTTCCATCATGTTTTGTGAATCATGTAACTTGTCTCTCGCCTCTTCACCATCAATAATCTCCCACCTTCTCTCTCTCTCATCGTATCAGTATGAGACTACTCTTGTTCCTTGCTTCTACAGTACATTTCCTTTTACTCAAATCACTAATGTGGTATACCTCTTTTCCAGTCAGTACTAAGGGGTGTCTGTCTTTGTTGTCACTGATCTACTTTAAGACTTCAAGGAGAAGCCTGAGTAACGGTGTAACATAAATAGTTTGGATATTGAGTCAGTTTAATGATGTGCTAGTGGATGGTTTGCAGAGGTTGATTATATGTCCTTGTCTTTCTCCTCTCCGATACCCTGCTTGAGTTTTGGCTCGTTACAATCACATACTGGGAAGGTATTACATTTGATTTGAATAACTTACTTTGTGACCGTTAAAGAGGCATGTTCTGTGTATGCAATCTGGATGTACTGGGTTCATCATGTTGTCATTGTCAAGTGACATTGTCATTGCAATTTATTTGACAACTCCTCTTCAGTGGCCTCAAGGTAAATTGTCCATTAGAGGCACACTTCCGAATCTCAATAGAAGTAGTAGCTTAATCAGGTGTTTTTTGCCTACCGGTTTTTATTCATTTATTTATTTATTTATTTATTTTATGTATTCGGACATGCTACTCTTTTGGTGTACTGTTTTTCACATAGTATGCAGTAGGGAAGTATGCATACTTGAATGCAGCATTTGCCTTGTTTTTTACAGTCAAGTATGAAATGAAATGATGCATTTTCAATTTTGAATAGTGAATATTTTGCTTTTCTTGTTGTGTTGGTCTAGACAATGTTAAGTTTTATGCTGATGATACATGGGGCAACTTTTTAAACAATGTTGCCGTCAACAGGCAACCAGATGAGACACAAGGCCCATGACTGATCTAAAGTATCCAGATAGACATTTGTTACCCATTTTCAATGGGAAAGTGCCCAAGGAGCATTGCTCAAAAAGTTGCCCCGTGTGACATCAGCCTTACAGGTTTTTCCATCTTTGCACTCTGAAATGGCTGGATTAAAAACAACCCAACTGGCAACCCAGTGCTGGGTACATATTGGACTGAACATATGTTGGGTTAAAGTAACCCAGAAAGTAGGCATTTTAAGCCCAGCAGGTTGAGTTGCACACTTCAACCTAATGTCAGCTCATTGCTGGGTTACAAAAAAACAACCCAACACTGTGACAATAACAAAACAAAATGACCAGTAGACTGAACCCTACTGGAAAAAAATAAATTAAAAATTAGAGTGTGCAGGTATATGTGGTCCTTACAAAGATGCAAACCTGACACAGACACACACACACACACACACACACACACACACACACACACACACACACACACACACACACACACACACCTGTACAGTCCCTTCTTTTTAATAGCATTCGACTTACAGCTCTTCTCTTCCTGGATCCTTTGTGTATGTGTAGATTCATATTTTGTCAATGACCATCTGAAGAGCCTCCTTCAGGACCCAGAAGTGTCTTCTGCTGACGTGGATACAAGAAAGTCCTCCTTGACACTTATTGAAACTGGCAGTCTTCAGAGATAGTGCATCTGGTTCTCCTCCACACACAGTGCTTCCCAATTATAGAGAGGGAATCAATTTGCAATTTTATTTGCTTGACCTCTGCAGATGTGGACAGATATGTCAGGCATGAATAAATTGCTTTTTCCTTTGTCTGGGATCCTTATATCCATGCCAAAGTGGATGATATCTTTTTCCTGGCAGAGGTAAATGAATTTTCATTAGATGGAAACAGCTCATGCATCTCTAATTAGCATACCTGCATAAGTATGGCCTCTTAAAATTCAATAGTGGAAAGTAACACCTCAGTCTGAGATTTGTTAAAGGGCAGTGTTAATTTCGTTAACGAAGACAACGATGAAAAATATTTGTTAAAGAACATTTTTTCTAAGACTAAGACAAGACGATGATGAGCTAAAACTAATATCTGATGATGAAATTATGACTAAATTTATGCCGCGTCTTCGTTAACTAGACTAGGCTGGACTATAATGTTATTTGAGGACTACCGGACATTTAAAATTAATCCTATACGCTAGTGTCCTTCAAAATGTGCATCCCTGTCATTGGATTGCAATCGGATAAGGGGCGTTTGCATATCTAATCCCAGTATAGCAGCCACAGTGGATGGATAGGCTACCAAAATGCGAACTAGCTATCTGAAACAATGGCCTGAGCACCCGAAGGGGTAGGGATAAGGTGACTAGATGTCCCGTTTTTTCCCGGGAGTCACAATTCGTTGTCGATTAACTTAAAGTTAGTGAAGGTGGGATAGGCTCTCTCTTGCGCACGCTCCACTTCTTCAGTTCTCATATACAGCGCACGATCAGTTCTCAGTGCTCAAATACCAGTGGTGGTTAGTAACGAAGTAGCTTTACTTCGTTACTGTGCTTAAGTACATTTTTCAAGGATCTGTACTTTACTGGAGTAGTTTTATTTTGAGTAACTTTAACTTTTACTTCACTACATTCCAAAGCATAAGATCGTACTTTTTACTTCACTACATTTCATAAAACATATCGTTACTCCTTAAAATATATCACGTGCTCCGACACGCAGAAGCACTAAATGATTCTTTTCAATGAACCTTTTAAATCGGCTCGCGAATCGCACCAAATTCATTCACGAATTGGAATGATCCGATTGCAGCTGTTCTCGAGTCTACAACTCACTGATTCAAATGAACCGTTTAGTGCGAGTCTCTAGTGAACTGAATTCACACGTAAGAACCGGGAGATCTTGCGAGTGCACGCACGTCTGATTCTGTTAAAAGTAAGTTACTAATGTCGAATTTTAGGATTAATTATTGTAACTGAAAAACATATAAAAACATATTTAGGTCAAAACTGTCAGTTGTTTGTGAACTGAATCTGCTGTAAAGGCAAAAGCATGTGACGTCTGTTTTTATATATATATATTTTTTATCAACAGTAAATTTTTATATTGTTTGGATTAACCACCCAAGTAGACAGATATGAATGTTTATTCATAACCATACTGAAAATAAATAAATATTGTTAGCTGATGCTAACTGTCTAGCTAACAAGCTTGCTGGTGCTAAATTGAGGTCATTTTTAGATATAAAGTCCAAATATTTTTATTCATCCACCTAGATAGATTACATCTGGAGGGAAATAAAGGAAGTGATGTTCAGAACATAGTAACTACAGTAGCTAATTATCAAAGTGGGAAGTGATGCCCTCTGGGGGCATTTGGCCAGGGGTGTTTTTACACCACAGACAAGGTTTGAGAAGGAAAAAATCATTATGAAAATATAATTATATTTTCCTTAAAATGTTCTTCCTAGCTTCAGGCCTTATTCTCAAGTCACATATAACTGTGATGTTCTGCAAAACAACAAACTTTAAAACACTTTTTTCTTGCTGGTAAAAATCTGATGGTTAAATGTGACCCTGGAGCACAAAAGCAGTCTTAAGTCTCTGGGTTATATTTGTAGCAGGCACTTTTATCCAAAGCGCATTCAGGCTATACATTTTTTGACAGTATGTGTGTTCTCTGGGAATCAAAGCCATAACCTTTTGCGTTGCTAACACAATGCTCTACCACTGAGCCACAGGAACACCTTTTTTATGCCTTTAATAAATTTTTAGATCTTTAGTAAATTTCCTACCATAAATATATCAAAACTTCATTTTTGATTAGTAATATGCATTGCTAAGAACTTCATTTGAACAACTTTAAAGATGATTTTCTCAATATTTAGATTTTTTGCACCCTCAGATTCCAGATTTTCAAATAGTTGTATCTTGGCCAAATATTGTCCTCCTAACAAACCATACATCAATGGAAAGCTTATTTATTCATTTTTCGGAAGATGCGTAAATCTCAATTTTGAAAAATTGACCATTATGACTGGTTTTGTGCTGCGGGGTCACAATCTGTTTTCTCTCTGGTACATCGCAGTGTAAGCTTCACAGTGGACATTACTACATCACTCTCATCAACGTAGTCCATATCAACAACAAAAATATATCTTGACTCCATATAGTGGTTATTTTGGGAAAATTCCAGGTATTTTGAGCAGTGGATTATAAAAAAATATGTGCTAATATAAAATTAAATTAGTAGTCTATATAAAATTGCAAAATAAATTGATCTATCAGTACTTTTTTACCTAAGTACTTAAAGCAGTCTTAAATCAAGTACTTTTGTACTTTCACTCGAGCAAAATTGAAAAAGGAGTACTTTTACTTTTACTGGAGTAATATTTTATTATACGTATCTGTACTTTTACTCAAATACTTGATTTGTGTACTTCGTCCACCACTGTCAAATACACACACAGCAGTCCAAATGTTTATTGTGTACAGTATTTCGCGTAAATACAGTTGGTTATGGATTAAGTGAACGTAAACAGGTGGGTGAAAACTGAACATGTGTCAGTATTACATGCATGCCTTCCATCTTAAAGGGACAGCATTCCTAATTAAATACCTATCTGTCATTAATGTTAACCAACAAAGGATGTCAAATAAATGTATACATGTTAAGTAAACCTACTGTATCTGCAAAATGACTTTAATTTTTATTCATTTATTTTTTTAATCTCTATTGTATTTGTCTTATTGTGCTTCTCTTTTAAAAAATATATATATAATAATATTTTTTTTTTATAAGTCGCTCCTTTTTCACTACAGTTAAAGGGATAGTTCACCCAAAAATGAAAATTGTCATAATTTATTCAAGTTTTTCCAAATTCCATCCTTGATTCAAATTTCTCATAAGCTTAATTGATTTGGTCTAAAGAGAGAAGAATTAATGATTATTTTAGTTTGAAGACTACATATAAAAGAGCTACCAAAATAAATTTTGGTAACTGCAGTTTGTCTAAAACTAATGACTAAAAGTAATGACTAAAAGTTGACAAAAATGCAATGACTTTTCGTCGACTGAAACTAGACTAAAACTATGAAAGACTCAAATAACTAAAATGTGACTAAGACTATTAAGCATTTTTGTCTCAAGATAAAGACTAAATCAAAAATGCCTGCCAAAATTAACACTGTTAAAGAGGTCATATGATGTTGCTAAAAATAACAATATTTTGTATATTTTGTGTAATTAAATGTGTTTATGCGGTTTAAGGTTCAAAAAACACATTATTTTCCACATACTCTATATTATTGTTTCTCCTCTATGCCCTGCCTTTCTGAAACACGTAATTTTTTACAAAGCTCATCGGTCTGAAAAGCGAGGAGTGCTCTGATTGGCCAGCTATCCAGTGCGTTGTGATTGGCCGAATACCTCAAGCATGTGACGGAAATGTTATGCCCCTTACCACACTGTGATGCATGTAGCCGTCAGAACACCGGTGCCACAAGACAAAAACAATAAAACCCATTACAAATGAGCCATTTGTTGCATCCAGTGGGGACATAATTAGGGGTTATAATGACTTATACTGTGTTTTGACGCGTTGCATGGCATCACATCATGCCGCGTGAACAAAACCATGTCTGCATTTGTTATCGGAGAAACGACAAACAACAAGTGCTACTCAGTGCTCAAAACTCGCGTTTGAATTATCATTGGTAAATCCTTTACATATGTAAACGTACTTACAGCCTGTGAGACAGAATAGCCGGCATTGTAGTCTTCTCTCTCAGGATCAGAAAACAGTCCTCCATAAAATGTGCTGCACACTAAATATCCCTGTTGATCCAGGAACAACATTCCAAACAGCCAATCAGAATTGTGGGGATAAGTTTACAGGAATTCTTAATTTTAGCCTTACAAACAGAGTAAGGTGCTTCTACACCTTGTTATTCAACCATCATTCCCCTCTGATTTTAGGGATAAATTATCAGTAAGGTTAGGTTTAGGGGTAGGGACTGGGTTAAGTCTATATTTTTGGACAGTAATGTTGATCTAGGATCAACAAAAGATGTTGATCCAGGAACATGTCTTGGCAAAATCACGGCGACCGTTTTAGGGGGATGTGGTTGACTCTTGACTTTTATAAAGAATATCTCTTTGGGTTTGAGACTTTAGTCTTTGCAACTTCACAGATCTTCTTTATGCACCAAGAGTTTGTAACACTCCAAAGAGAAAGGAAAGCTTGAAAGCGCATTATATTACCCCTTCAAGGATTTGAGTTTCTCTCCTGCGCATTCAAGATGTTTTTTTCTTGTAAACCCAGCAGGGAATATTGCTCAGGTTCAAACTCTTAACAAGGAAATGAATAGATTGGCTCAGAGTCTTATTGGGTAAAAAAAAAAAAAAAACACCCAGGGAAGTAGTTGAGATCATATCCTCCCTTACCCCAATGGCTTAGCTTATCACCTGCTGTTACAGAGGAGATTATGGCTGTGCACCTGAGTGTGTCAGAAATTGAGGCTGCAGGAAATATGGCATATCAGTGTTGGGCAGCTGGAGCAAACCTATTATCTACATTTCTCTCTTGGCTAATGAGTGGGAAACATCCCTGTTTATTTATTTATTTATAACCATTCATCATTTAGAATTGGAACAAGCAATATCGGGTTTTGCAAATGAACCAATTTTGGGTTGGATCTTTTCAATAAATGGATCAAATGACTCAGCAAACAAAGTCTTATTTGGTTCGTGATTCAGTATGAATCATTTGGTCAGCTCACTTATACATTAAATAATGTGAAGCAGTTTGTCAGTCCATAAAAATGACAGAGAACATGAGCACTGGATGAAGTGGAGTATTTAACTTCAATCAATTGAAACCAAACCTGCAAAAGCACCTTATTGTTGGAAGAGAGCTGAACTGGATGATGACATCACTGAATCATCAATGAACTGACTCTAGCTGGAAAAAAATTACTCTTTAATTTCTTCTTGCATTATTGACAAACTATTCTCCTGTTTGACACTGTAAAGCTGGTTTGAAACAATTAGTATTGTATAAAGTGCTTCTCAAATAAAGGTGACTTGACTTGACTTGTTTGTTATTTAGGGGGAAGTCGTGGCCTAGTGGTTAGAGAGTTTGACTCATAACCCTAAGGTTGTGGGTTCGAGTCTCGGGCTGGCAATACCACGACTGAGGTGCCCTTGAGCAAGGCACCGAACCCCCAACTGTTCCCCAGGTGCTGCAGCATAAATGGCTGCACACTGCTCCGGATGTGTGTTTACGGTGTGTGTGTGTTCACTGCTGTGTGTGTGCACTTTGGATGGGTTAAATGCTTGGCTGTATGTCACTTTCACTCACTTTTAAAGAAGGTCTGTTAAGTTTGATGCTTGCTTGTGAGCAATTCTGTACTACACAAAAATTTTCACCAAAAGTGTATAAAACCTGTACACCAGGGGTTTTCAAACTTTTTGGAGTCAGGGACCCCTTACAGGGGAGAGGATTTTCCAAGGACCCCCTCATAATTATAACATTGTTTAAGGTTATAGTTTAACTTTATGTAGGAGGAGTTTAAGGTGGGTAGGAGGAATGAACATAATATGATTGTTTTATTGGTGCAAATGGTCTCCATTTGTATATGTTTTTAATACTACAGCACAATATACTTAAATTTACCAGATTTTCCAGAAAGTTGCACCATTTCAATGGGGGAAAAAACTAAATAAAACAAGTTATATTGGTGTTTAAGTCGCTTTTTACTATTACTTTCAGAAATAATTTAAATACTGAATAGGTCTATAAGTAAAACGAATGGTAGGAAAAAAAAAACATCATTAACACTAACATGAATTTTACTTCGCCTCACTCCAAATTATTTAAATTTAGTGGCATTCGTAACAGAACAAAAATAAATGCATATATATATATATATATATATATATATATATATATATATATATATTATATATATATATATATAATATATATATATATAGTGCCGTTCATTACAAACAATATATATAGGGCTGTCAAATGATTAATCACGCTTTAATCCATCCAAAATAAAAGTTTTGTTTACATAATAAATACTGTGTAATTTATTACGTATAGTTGGTTACATTAGGCTATGTATATATGTAAAGAAGTCTTCTATGTTATGTTTATATGTTAAATATATTATATATAATATAAAATTATATATAGATTAATATATAAATGTATATACATGTAATATATTTTCTAGATATATATATATATATATACATAATAAATATACCCTGTATATACATATATTTAAACAAAACTTTTATTTGGATGTGATTAATCGTGATTAGGCTGCAGCCCTTATATTTAACAAACCTATATATTTAACAAGTCTTTTATGTTCGTTAAGGCTGCATTTGATCAGAAATATTATTACAATTTTAAAGAACAGTAGTTTGTATGAATTTATTTTTTAAAAAATCTAATTAATTTCAGTGATGGTAAAGCTGAATTTTCAGCATCATTACTATTTATTAACTTATTATTAGTCTTCAGTGTCAGATGATCCTACAGAAATCATTCTATGCTGATCATAATCAATGTTGAAAACAGTTGTGCTGCTTAATATTTTTGTAGAGACTGATTTGTGCTTCAGAAGTTGATGAATACAGTGTTTGAAAGAACAACATTTATTTGAAATGGAATTTTTCTGTTTATAAAAATAAATATCTTTATTGTTGCTTTTAATCAATTTTATGCGTCCTTCCTGAATAAAAGTGTTAATTTCGACAGCAGTTATGTTTTGGTGGAGCTTGCTCATCACTGCATTTCAAGAGCAATACCAGCAGTTTATTAGCAATTTGTGGTTAGTGAACACGAATATGAACTCTCTCTCAGCTGAACTTGAGAGGTAATTATGGATAATTATGGGTCCATGAGAGCAATGCATGTGTGATGAATGTTGGGTAATGACATGAATTCTGGGAAATGCCATGATATAATGCTATAAATCCTCACAGTATCACACTAGAGGAGGTGTGTGAATGACACCCGTGCCGCGTGAAAGGCAGTCATTACTGTGCATCGAGGTAAAATGCATGACATGTGAGTTCTATAAACATTGACAGTGCATCATGCAGCTCGTGAAAATAGCCTGTCAGCCACACTCACATGTGATGGAAATAACTACAGTCCTTGGTAAACATTGGCTGACACTGACCATGATTTCTAACATTTGGATATTTTGGCAGTCAATAAACACTTATGTTATCTGATGTCCTGTTTAAACATCATTGGGTAAAAAAAGTACTAGTTAGAACAACATATGGATTGAGTAAAAAGTTTGGTGGAAATTTGCAGCCAAATGAATGTCATGTAGACTTGGATGCATTTGTGCTTTCTAGACTGAGAAGAACTGGACATGTGGATTTAATGTAGGACAGTTGGATGTGCTTTTAAAACACTGAATATATATATTTATTTATTTTCTGTTGGAAGCTGTCTGACAGTGACAGTGGCAAGGGTCTGGAGCTGGTGAATGACTCATCGTCGCCATGGTGAAGAGCTTAATAAGTCTGCAGGTGGCATTAGTGTGACATACAACTCAAATCACATCTCATCCTCTGCTCTGTGTGTGTTTTTGTGGTAAAAATGTGAGCTTTGGCGCTCTTACAGGTCTGTGCCATGACACTCCTGCTATTCCATTCTTTTGCAGAGCAGTCGGTTCAGATTCCCTAGATGTACTAATGCAGAGTTTTTTGATGCCAAGTACCCCTAAATATGACATTGCCCTTGCAAAGGACCTCCTTTCTTCAAAGGCAGCTATATTTTAGAGTTGGCATGAAATGAAATGCACCTTATTGATTTTCTATCTTTTCTAATCTTATTGTGAATGATCTTATTGTTAATCCATTCATGCGTTTCATTTATATATATATATATAAATGTAAAATAATTTATTTATTAAAAAAAAAAAAAAAAAAAAAAAAAAAAATCCAATAATTTAGTCCACTAAAACCTGTCCTTCAGCAATCAAATTTGCATTCAGATCTGCCTCATTCCAATCAACAATCATCCTTCTATTTTGTCTTTATCTTTCATTTGTTTCACTCGGATGTATGTAACAATACTGAAGAAATTATCTGTTGCTACTTCTGTTGCTTTGTGACATTATACATATTTTACAAGTTCTATTAATTATTATTTAATCTAGTAGTAGTAGTAGTAGTACATTTTGATGAAATGTATTATGCTCCTGCTGCTGCTGATTATAATTATTATTGGTATTATTAAAATATCTTAAAACATTTTTTTCTCTTTTTAATGATTAAATAACCCTACTGCTACCCTGTAATAATAATAATTATTATTTATTTATTGTGTGTGTGTGTGTGTGTCTGTGTCTGTGTGTGTGTGTGTGTGTGTGTGTGTGTGTGTGTGTGTGTGTGTGTGTGTGTGTGTGTGTGTGTGTGTGTGTGTGTGTATGTGTGTGTGTATTTTTTGGCAATTTGACAACCCTTCACTGCTACTGCTATCTAACTGTATTAGATTTAGGTCTCTCCGGAGTCACTTGTATAGCACAACCCTCCCCTCTCAAAGCTGCTTCCTGTCATCTGCAGGCAGCTATTGTTTTCATTAGCACAACTGTACGACAGACAGTGAAATTAAGCAGTGTCCGGATCTCATCTGTGCCGTCTGTGAGGGGAAGTAGCCAGTCGATGAGATCTGATTGAATCGGACTAGGATGGGATGGAAATTAATCCCACTTTACTCTCTTTGGGTCGAACAAGCAGACTTTCAGCAAGACAAATGAGGCTTGACCGTGTGTGGGTCCCCAGAGCTCCCAGTTAGGTGGCTTGAAGGTGTGCTTTGCTGAGCTGCTCGAGTCACAGAGCAGCTCTTAAGAGACTCTTCAGGAATGAATCCAACAGGCCTCCGCAGAAGAGCTCTGTGTTTGACATTTAGAGTGGACATGTCACTGAAATATTTAAACAGCTGAGTGTGAGTGCAGCTACTGAACCGCAGGATTTCTTCTCTCTCTCCTTACTGTAAAATAAGCATCATATGTTTTCCTTACAAGAGATAAAATAGAAACAAAACAGAAGTTTTTCAACTTGTAAGTATAAGTTTAGTCAAGATTAAAAATAAAAAGATAATTAAATAAAAGAAAGAAAAGAAAAGATGAAAAAATGCACCACATAAATGGTTTCAATAACATCCTTACATAATTTCTTGACTTAAATATCTTCTTAAATAATAATAATCAATATAACTTTTAAATAAATGTAATTATTATTATTATTATTATTACTATTATTTTTTTTAAAAGTACTTTTATGCAGAATCAGTATATTTATGCTATTATTTGTTTGCTTGCTTCGTTCCAATATGACCAAAATATTATCACAATATTTTTTCCCATATAATTAAAAATGTATATTTATATTTATATAAATTTCATACCATCATTGGGGATGGAGATGCATTCCACTCTGTTTGTTAGACCTCGGGAATACTTGCAAATATAACTTGCTCTACAGAGTAAGCTACATAAGCTATATAATAAATAATATAATACATTAAAATTCAATTTAAATGGATGAAAAATATTATTAATAATATCATGTTTTTATAATTGTTGTTGTTGTACATTTTACTATGCAATATTAATACTTTTATATCACTTTTATATGACCCTTTTTTCAAGAACACCCTTGAGTTTCAGTGTGTATTAGTCAATAGCAAAACTCATTTATCAAATTATAAATTATGTGGGTCTTTTTTTATTTGAAGGTTTTTTCAGGTTTTTTTTTTTTTAAAAAAAATTTTAAACATGTTTTTTGTTTTTTTTTTTGTATATGATTGATTCAGATTTTAAGAGTAAATAAAAGGTGAAAAAAAGCAACACACCTGCTATGGTATGAGCGGAAAAAAACAAATAAAAATTAAGCCTTGGCTTAAAAAAAAAATAAAAATAAAAAAAATAAAAATGTTTACTCCTTTTAAGTTGTAATCAGCAGGTTTAGAGAACTGTGGACACTGCTTTATTCAATTACTTCTTCAGTCAGTAACTCACTGACCGGGACCATTGGTTGTTCACACTGTGAAAACAGACAATTATGTGACACAAGATATGGATCTCTTTGCTCTCTACAGTCCCTTTGTGTAGGTGACATAATTCCAAAGTCTCCACTAATGCGATTGTTTGAACAGAACCCACATATCCACTCCATTGCGCCCCAAATGATTCCTACAATGGGATTTATAATGTCCAGCCTCTCTAAATGAATCAGGTTTCCAGAAAATCCCATTGCATGTTGCTTGGTATCTTCCCCATGTCTGATGTAGAGTATTGCAGTGTGTTGTTGGGTTTGATGGGGTATGATGGACAGCTTTTGGGACTGTTGCAGACACAGCCTCCATACTGCAGCACACACACACACACACACACACACACACACACACACAGAGAGAGAGAGAGAAATTAATAATAAAGTAGATGTGATTCATTGGGTGCTTGTTATTAAAGTTTCCGTTTGAAGTGAGTGGGAATAGCCCTTAGCTGGCACTGTGCGTGTGTACACTGTAGTCTCACTTTGAAGACCTTGATGGCAGTCTGACATTTTCTATCTTCTCATATACAGGGCAGAGTGCATCAACTCATGTTTGCTCAATAGTTGAGTAATGATTTTGCTAAAACATCTAAATTATTATCTGAAAACTACAGTCAAGAGCAGCTCACCCTGTTGGTAGATTTACAGAATGTTCCTGCCCTAAATCAAAAACATTTTTTTTTCTGCTTTGGGTGTCCTTTTATTTGTATTTTTATTATTTATTATTTTAAGTGTGTAATTTCCGTACCACTAGCATAACCAACTGGCAAAAATGAAGCAAAACAAAAAAAAAATACTGTTTTCAGACACATTTCTCAAGTAGTTATCCATTATTCAGACAAACAGATTGATTGGTTTATATCCATTTATTTTTATTATTATTATTATTATTATTATTATTATTAAATTTTTTTAGCGATCCTTCTCCATTTTAGATTATGGAAGACACTTCCAGTTTGGGTACGTTCCACTCAAAAGGTCTGAAACAAATCACTTCAAATCATAAAGTTGCTCTACAAATAAATTGAATGAGCTGTAAATTGTCTTTCACGTTCTATTTCCAGATGTCAGAACACCTCTGCAACTGCGCTGCATTCTTTTCCTCCTGATCATTTTCTCTTTTCCTTTGTATTATGCTGTAACAATATGAAAAAAAGCATGTGGTCTGCTCTACTGATTCAATTTACAATATAAACCATGAATAATTCACTTGAATGCACATTTTTCTCCAAATACTTGTGTAAAAGTTGCTGTACAATCTGATATGAAAATATAAATATAAATTAATAACCATGGAAAACCAAATGTATATTTATTGCATTAATAAAACAAATAAACTACAAAGCTGGCACTGAGGTATGCATAATTACAAACTAAAATCATGATGACTGTTGTTTAAGTAAGCTTCATGTAGGATACATGTAACAAAGTTCATGTATGTGACAAAGACGCCAGCTCTGTAACGTGTGGTGTAATGCGTCAGTGTCCGAATACCTCACTTAATTTCTTTCACTCCTTGCTGAAACAGTGCACTTAACTGTCATGCACTATATGGTATTAGAGAATCAGTGAACGATTATGGAAACAACGGAGTTGACAACAAGAGTTGTTTCCTGTGGGGCTATTCAGAGTCGAGGAATTTACTCTTTTTGAGTTGCCTCCCCATTAGGCATGGGCTGGTATGAGATTTTAACAGTATGATAACCTCAAGCAGAAATATCACGGTTTCACGGTATCACATATTGTTGTTACAACTATAAAATGTGTTATTTTTAAATGTCTGGGTAAAAAAAAAAAATATGTTGCTAGAGCTACTCCCGCCTTAAAAAGAAGAAAAATACAGAATGTTCTGACTAGCTTTGTGAAATTATACTATATGTCTGAACGAAACAAACAGCAGAAGCTCTGAATGAGACACAGATTCACATTCTCACAGCAGGTGGCGCTTATGGAACAGCACACACACACACACACACACACACACACACACGCACACACTACCACACACACACACACACCGCACAGACACACACACACACACACACACACACACACACACACACACACACACACACACACACACACATATTTTTGACACACACACGCTTAATGAAAATTATTTTTGTTTTTGTTGGGTCCTGTCAAACAGCTGCATTCACAAAAATAATAATTTTGTCTTGGTCTTAAAAAAAATATTCACCTGTCTGAAGAGTGATACATTGATAATACAAAGCTCCATCCCTGCTTGATATGCACAACCCACAGAGATTGTCGCACATTAATAGATTGAAGAAAGGCTTCATCTCCTCCCACCAGGAGATATTTTATTCTAGTGCCACCCTCTGCCGTCACATAAGGCCATTTCATTAGTGCACCAGCACTCTCTGCTCCTCTCAATTAGCACAGGCTAGCATTTGTTGAAAAGCACAATCCCTCCCCCTCTCTCCACCTTGTCATTTCTCAACCCAGTCCCCCAATCCAGGTTATAATACTACCGTTTGTGATTTATGATTTGGTATGCGCTCAGTATTGACCAAAGGATAAAGTTGTGGAGGCTTGAGCACCATCAAGCAATGAAGGGCAACAGATAAATAGATTGATGTAAATCAACTTGTGTGTGTTTGTACTGTGTGCATGTTTGTGTGTGTATGTCACAGTGAATCCAGCCAGATGTCTTAGTACCTGCAGTGTGGTGACAGCGAGAAGACGTGTGGGGTAATAAAAAGTGCAGAAGACTGATGCTTATGTGGCCTCACTCCTGCACACGTTCACACCTCCATGTCCCAAGGCAAAATGGAGGGATACAGCCCCCATAATTCAGCAGTCAGCAGGGAGGCATATTTCTTCTGTGTGCTATGAAGGTATTAGCTGCATCAGGGGTCCACACACAGGTCAGGAGGGCTACGGGAGTGTATTAATGGAGGGATACAGCCCCTGTCACTCACATGTTTGAACATAGACTTGAAAGTGCCACTTTCCAAACTAAAAATTTTTATAATTCATGAACAAAAAACATTTATAACATGATATGTACCATTTTCGTGGTAATACAATGTCTGATTTTAAATGGGTTTTTAAAGGATGAATTTTTGAGATTTTATACATTTTCAGTTTGATGTATCATTTCTGATTATTTCTCAAGTGTGATAGAGAAAAAGGCACGAAGAAGACTTTTTTTTTGACAAGGTCAGAACTCCCGTTATGATGGTAGATTTTTTGAGGGTGCAACTCTTGTCATAAATTAAGCTATTACTTTTCCCCTACATGGAATTTTAAACAAAAAACATTGGTAAAATATCTATTTCGGAATCTTAGTGAGACCTTTCCAACGATACATAGTTTTTTTCATGATTAGATAAGGATTTAGTGAAGTAAACGTAGGTGTCCCCGTATACGGGCGACGGGGTGACAGTTAACAGGCGGGAGTGTATTGCTGTTTAAATTCACCTCATTCTGCTTCCCGCAAATCCCAAAGGATTGATTTATGACACTGAAGAAAAACCTTAAAAATTTTGTGTGGTTAAGTCTTTCCACTTAGGTTTTAGAGATCTCTATCTGTTATCTGTCTTTCAGTGTGAACTGTCATTTTCCTAAGAACAGAAGGGCAGATAAGTGCTAATGAGAAATGGATGAGAAGATTATTTTTCTTTTTTTAATTATTTTTAAATACTCAAATAAATCATTGTTAGTCTTTTAAATCAAAGGGTCAATGTTTTACTGGTTAACATAACATAGTCTGGGTACTCCAAGCTGGTTGTTGCCATACTAGGATCGTCTGTTTCTCAGTTGACAACTATTCAAAATTTGCTGTGATTTATTTGGCGACAAATATATATTATATTATATTATATTATATTATATTATATTATATTATATTATATTATATTATATTATATTATATTATATTATAGTGTCTCATATATTGGTGACAGTTACAGTGTGTATGGTGTTGCTGTTTTTGACTATGTACATTATATATGCACACTATATCGTTCAAATATAATAGTGATTTTTTTTTTTTAAGAAATCCATCATTTTATTCAGAAAGGGTTCAGTACATGGATAAAACATATTTTAAATAAATGCTACTTTTTATTTATCAAGGAATCTAAAAAAAAGTAGCCAAAAAGTGGCACAAAAACGGTTTTCAACATTGATAATAAATTTCTTGATCATAACATCATATTATCAGAATGATTTCTGAAGGATCATGGGACACTGAAGACAGGAGTAATGGCTGCTGAAAATTTAGCTTTGCATCAGTGGGAATGGGAATGTTAACTGTTGGCTTTCTTCAAATATTATAGCATTCCATATAATTCTTCTATGTCACATTACTGTAGAGTATGTAGACATGAAGTCATTTAAGGTTTCATAGAAGTTCATAAGTGATTTGGGTTCCATGGAAACGCTGTAATCCAGATGAATTATGGGCCTACCAGTAGGCTCATTTGTCTTCTCTGGATAAGGGCAAACTTGGCATCGAACAGTTTGTAAGTTGGTGATCAATTTTGTTTTTTTAATAAGTCTTCCCAGATCAATAGTCAGAAGGCAGAAGCAAATGATACACCAGGAGATGAGAAAGGTCTCAGTGAGCCTTTAAAATTACAAGCTTATGGCGGCTTGTTAGAAATAAGTAACTGTGGCTATAGTTCTATAAAACCTTATTTAAGTTCATTTCACTGCACTTTTCAGGTGACATATCCACAACAAGTGCTATAAGCATTATTATTATATATAAAAAAAGACAACTCTGTCATCATCTGCTCACCCCCACTTGACCCAAACCTGTATGACTTTCTTCTGTGTTGAACACAAAAGAAGATATTTTGAAGAATGTGGTAACCAAACAACCTTGAAAATAGTCATTAACTTCCACAGTATGAAAAATAAACATATATAAGAAGTAAATGGCTACCGTCAACTGTTTAATTTTCTCCAAAATTAACATTTTACATAGACATTTTTTGGTTAATGCAAGTATCACAACACTTCAGTGTCCGCTGAGTAGTGCTAAAGGGTTGATACTCAGATATGAAAAACCCAAATGCAATGCTGTCTTTAATCACACTTTAAACATGTGAACAGGACATTGTGTGAAAAGGGACAAAAATTATTGGTGTTTTACTGCTTCTAGTATTCTTTTCAGCTGGAGACTGCTTTTTTTTATATGTATACTGTATTGAAATATATGTTTCAAAATATGGGGTTTTGTATTTCATATATTTTCAGCTGGAGACTGCAGTGAAATATATGTATACACCCCCACCACACCCCCCAACCCCAACCCCCCCCCCCCCCCCCAACCCACCACAACCCACCAACACCAAACCCAAAACAAACCCCAAACACCAACACCCCCCCCGCCCCCCCCCCCCCACCTTTCAGTGAACGTTCTTCAAAGAACCCATCTTTCTTAGGTGAAGAACATTTAATAATCCTACAACAACATTCTTTCTATCCACTATAACGAATAATCTAAACAACATTCTTCCACGATAAAGAACATTTTGTGCAATAGAAAGATTCCATGAACCATTAATGCCAATACAGAACCATTATTTTTAAGAGTGTATTTGTTTTTTGTGATGATTGGGTTGCACATTTTGCATTATATGGCGTCTAATGTTTTTGTCCTCTGCCTAGAGGAGAATGTGCCTTGTTCACAGCTGAATCAATGCCACATTACAGAAATGTTAATTGCCGTGAATGGACCAGAGCCAGACAGGCTGGGAGCTTGTTAAAACCACATCTGCATGTGGGCAACATGAGTCAGTCCAGACATCAGTGCGATGTGGAATTGATTTAAGAGTCTCTCGTCATATAGAACACAATCAGACCTTATAATTGGCCGGTGAGGGTTTCCATGCTGGGCTGTTTGAGCCAGTTAGCCTATCAGTATTATGAACAAGCACTATATTGTGACAACAAATTCGAAGCCGAGGAAGAGGCAGCTGATTCAAGATGAAATGGGAATTTCATCACAAAGTGTGTGTAACAAACAAACCACTCTTTCTGTTTTGAATCTAGTGCTGCTTTGAACCTTATGGACAATAACTATAGCACAGGGAGAGGCATATGATTTAAGATGCAGCTGGTAGGATGAAGATGGGGTGGATCTCTGTGACATTAGGTCTATTCTTTTATAAATAGCCTATTCGTTTATTCCCCGAAACTGGATGTGCGTCTCCTCAACAGCAAGTCTGTGTCTTTTATTTGTGAGTTTGGTTGTGATTGGTTTTTGTTTGTGTTTGCAAGGATGTTATATATTTGTGGTTTGAAACCTTGTTTTGTGTGTGTGGTCTACAGTGGGGGCTTCGATCTCAGATGCAGGTGACGGGCAAATCAAAGGCCGTTGGCCCTAGTGTTTGGAATGGAGTGTAATGGAGTGATCTGAAGAGTTGTCTGCAGAGTATGTGAGGTGAGTGGCAAGTAAAATGTAGTTTGACATTGTGTAGCGGGAATGGAGTGTGTGTATTTTGACTGTAGGAGTTTGCTCAAGCGTACAATTACAGTGACAAATTTCAATTTATGTTGCAGTTTTGCCAGTAACCAGCATCCAAGAGGACTAGATATTCTTCCCAAGTAGATATCACTGCAGACCAGAGATCTCCAAAATGGGGTGTGAACTCCGAAAGTGGGCAGAACCTCCAAAATGGAGAGGTGTCTCCCCAACTGTTATAGACTTACATTAACATTGTTTCTAGTTGAAATATGCTATAAAAATAAATATTCTCCGTGAGAGCAGAGCCCAAGGCTCTTGGCCAGTGGTGTTTGGACTGGAGTTTGAACCTCT
>NW_024872759.1:230318-230924 GCF_018340385.1 Cyprinus carpio
TTGGGAACCAAAAACTAACGTTCCCAGAACGTTCTGGGAACCAAGAATTGTTAGTAAGGTAGTACGTTCGTGATTCTTCGAGTGTTTCCGGCGGGGGGGTGGGGGGTGTCAGAATCGCGCTCAGAAGAAATCGGTAACAAGATAATGGAAAATGGAGGGTGAAGAACGCAGCCTTTAATCACTGGATGCACAGACATCATTTCATTTTTAAAGAAAGACACGGGAAAAATGTCACTGTTCAGTGTAAGCTCTGCCTACCAATGACTAATTTGCTGTGAAACTGGGTCCCAGAGTGGACAAATTTGAAAACGCCGCCTTTGTGTTTTCTTGCGGACAGCAAATTTGTTTATTTTCTGAAACGATGACGTCATCAGCCCACGTCTCACCCCTAGACACCGCTACGTCACGTAACAGCAACAAAACCTTGAAAAAACACTGAACGATTGTCTTTTTATTGACTAACATCAACACAGATGTTGTTCCATGTTCGTTTGTGTACCATGCGCAAGGTTTATGCGCATAGTCCATGTCGTCTTCTCCGTTTTTAATGTATCGCTGTGGCAGAAGTACAGTGCCACATGCTGGTCTGTCATGTTGCGCATAGTC
>NW_024872759.1:231164-295899 GCF_018340385.1 Cyprinus carpio
CAAAAGAACAATGATATTCAAGTACATGCAGTACATGTATCAAGTTTTTATTATTATTATTATTATTATATAAATAAAAAAGGAAACAGAGAGAATAGAAAATAGCACACCAATTATGCGCGCACCCCCTGTTTGATACATCGATTACTTGAAATTGAAAGCTATTGAACAAAACAACAACTAGTGTAACCTACAATTACCATCAAATTCCAGTTCTCATCATTATTTAATCCAAACCTATGCCACCTCCTTTCTCCGTGGAACCCACACAAAGGTTTTACAATTCTTTTACAATTTCTCTTTCATGTTACACGAAGAAAGAAAGAACAGTACAGGGTCTGGAAACAGTCACAGTTTTAATGATGCACAGAATTGTAAGTTTTTTGGGATTAATTTCTTCAAAGTACAACATAGTGACGTAAACAACACAAGGTGTATTTCCTAATAGATCATATTCTAATTACATGGTCCAAGCTCAGACACAACATGAGGCAACCAGTTTGAATGTTGATACCCCTGAACCACAAGTCAAACTGTAAGCTAAGCCAAGGGAGTTACCTCCAAGAAAATTTACTTTTATGGATTTGTACTATATATTATATATATATATATATATATATATATATAATATTATCTATATATATATATATATATATATTATATATATTATATATATACTATTATATATAATATATATATGATATATGTAATATCTTAGTATAAAAATTCGCAATCATAATATAAGTTTCCAGACAGGACATTTGTCATAAAAATATAATGAATACCTGGTAAACAGGTATCATGCAAGCTCAAGCAAAGACTATAGATATACACAAGGTGGTTCACTATTGTTCTATGAATGGAGAAGAAACTTGCATACACTGCAATATGGCCAGAATATGTCACGCCTCCTAAATGAAAAAGCCAATCGCTGAATTGGCACAGTCAGTTCCATTCCGTTGACTTTCTTTGGCCCAGCTCCCTACGATTAGAAGCTCCGGGTTCCACATAGGATAACCTGAGTCTTATGCTTATACTGTATGTATCGACATGCACAATGACGCATGGGCTAGTCTTAGCCCTAGTAACAAAAATAAGCCATTTATAACGACTATCTTGCAAGCATAAGGAAACAACATTAATGGGGCAGTAGTTCATTTCAAGATTTTGTTGCTTAAGTTGAAATATGTAAGTTTAATTGTCCGAGACTTCAGTAGGCCCAAAGGTTCTGCAGATTTAAGGATTACCCCATTCATTCTAGATAGGAACTTTGGTCTTAGAAAACCCGAAGTAGAAGCATTATAATGTATGGCCATCCGAGTGGAAACAGACTTCCTTGAAAGGAGGCTTTGGCTCAAGTAATAAGCATTCTAACTTAGCTAATAAGCTAATGCTTATTGCGTTAAATATATCTGCTGGTCAAAATATACTTCAAAATATTTTAAATATGCTTCAAATCCATGTTTCACATAAAAGTTGTGCATAAAACCTTTTCTGATTGTAAGTGAATTCTTATTATAGAACTGGGCAGAAAATTCATTATTTAAAAAAAAAAAACATTCAATTGTCTTTACAATGATATAATATGAATGCTGAAATAGTCTTTATACTTGTACAAATTTCATGAGGGACTGCATAGTCAAACCATACAGTATTATTGCGTGTTATTGTAATCTTAAAGAACTCCACCGTCGACATCTATCAACGTTATTTCAACTGTTGTCAGGTCAAACGTTTAATGAAAAAGAAACATAAGAACACTTTTAAATTAAAATATGAAATATTAAAATGATAACCCAAACAAACAGCTGAAATTTCCAATAAGTCCTTTTCGTGTAAAATCAAGTTACCAATGCTTTAATTAGTTTTGATCTAATTGGCTATTACTCTTGTATGTCATTTACACTGTATTCCTAAACATTGAAGTGTAAACACTGAGAGATGACTTAGAAGTCCAAGCTTTGCAGTGAATACAAGTAAGGTATGAAATCGTGAAGCATAATTCAGATCATGAAACCAGATCTAAGAGAAACAGATGCTTCCCCAATAAAAACCCTTTGTGGAACTCTGAGTTGTACCAATACTCTGACTTAACCGTAACCAGTGAGTAAGGACCCAGTTTGTATAAGTTCATCTGGATGTTTTGAGGTGGGTTAATGCCAGGAGCCAGAAGCAGAGGCCGTGAATGGAGTTATGACTGCCAGTGTGTTCAATTCGCGTCACAGTCAGTCAGCTTCGGTCTAGCACCTTGGGCAGGAACGTGAACATCCTGTCCTGTCTGTCCTCAGACGCCTACACTGGAAAAAGGAACAAAGATGGGAAAAGGACAGAGAGAGTATTTGAGAGGACGAGAGAGAGATAATAATAATATTACGTAACGGTTTTTGTGGCTATAGTCCTGTTCCGGCCCGCTAGGTTATTTCCTAGCTGGCGGAACAGTTCGAAATAGTGTAACTGTGTGTGTGTGTAGTGTGGCGAAAAAGTAGGAAAGTGTGTGTGTTTTACTTTTTGGAGCTTGACAGTCCCTCTGAACTGCCACTATACTTATTTTGTAAATAAATAATTGCAATTTTACTTTTAGAAGAAAGAAAGAAAGAAAGAAAAGTTTGGAATGAAATGAGTGTGAATAAATAATGTTTTTTTTGGTTAGGTGAACTATTCCATCTATTTACAACCATAAAATACTGTGAAATAGCCCCTAGAATAGTCTTACATTTTCCACATGTCAGAAGCATCAAATTAGCAGAGAGGAAGCTGTGGATAATGGCTATGGTTGTTATCTTTGAGTGATTGCCCCAGTTAGAAAAGTAAAAGCCCCCCGGACTGTCGAACCCCCGAGAAAGTCAGAAAGATAGTACCACCCTTCTAAGCCACAGCACAAGAGACTCATCTTCTGCCCAGGCAGGAGACCCACTTTGTATCATGTCAACCCTTACAAGCGTCTCTACTTAGTGATCTGTCAGCAGGGAGGTTATGTTGACTGTCTTTGACAGCACAAATGCATCGGATTACAGACTGAAGCAAAACTAATGACCTTGTCACTGCCATATCTTATTAAAAAAAAAATAAAAAAATAAAAAATAAATCCAGAAATGTGCTTGTTTTGACAGCAAAGCAAATCTTTTTTCCTTTTCGCTTTTCTATCTAACGGACACTCCGATATGTCAAATGCAAACCTATCGGTGGAACATATGGATAACAATAAGATTGAACATATGTTTGGACCTTGCGATAACGAGTGGTCTAAAAGAGTGGCAACTATTATTTACTTGTCCATATAAAAGCTGTTGCTGCTGCCATATGCTGAGGACATCTGTTTGGGTTGGGTTGATACTGAATGACCTACTTAAGGGATGGAACTGCTTTTTTAAAGTGGTTCTGGTGAGGCTTTTTTTTTACCTTCAAATGTCTGTCAAATTAACTTTTAATATAGTTATTAAAAAACACCTGGAAGTGTTCATTTATTTTGTTGGTTTGACCTCTTTCATTTCATTGTTGAAGACCAACAAAAAATGGCACCAACAAAACATTTTTCCCCACACTCACATTTTACACCTTACGAGTTGAAAATCTTACAGTACATTGACAACTAGTTTTGAACAATACAGTGTTGTGACACGTAAACACCCAACCAATGCAGCATTCCACCATACTACACTGCTACTTGCCTTTAAAATGTAGCTCGGTATCTGTCAAACCGCTAGGTGTGGATACTGTAAGCAGTCAGTCGTTGGAGTAATTAACTTCCATGCAGACATACTCTATTTTTAGTAAGGAATGTCGAGCTAATCCGTAGAACTTCAAAAATTCTTTCTCAAAATTATTGTTATGCGTCCATGCAGATTTATGCACACCTCGCCAAAAGTTATACATTAGCACTATCTGACGGTTTTTCAGGTCAAATTTCATTCTATAACACCATTCCATTTTCTAGTGGTAAAGAAAAAGGCCAATTCCAAGATCAAAAACCTCCCAAAACAAAAAAAAAAAAAAAACTCTGCTTGCTATCTTCAGCATTCAATCATCTTGCAACTGATAAGCTTTATGCTAAAATTCCCTTTTGCAAGTTCCTGCAGTCAAATCTCAGTCAGATTTGAGCCACAATGCATTTTATTACTTCATCTGTTTGGTGCCAATTTCCTAAAATGAATTGTTTTTGTTTTGAAGTGAAATATCATCAATAAAATAAAATAAAATAAAATAAAATAAAATAAAATAAAATAAACTTCATCTGTTTGGTGCCAATTTCCTAAAATGAAAAAATAAAATAAAATAAAATAAAAATAAACTAATGAATCCACAGAAAAAATGTGTCAACAGGAGATTTTCTGCCAGAGACCCCTCCAGCACAGTCAAAGTTTACAGCCCATTCTCTTTAAACCTTAAAATAAACCACAATATCCCAATGTAATTTAAGAAAAAGGGAAAGGAACAACACCTGTAAAAAAAAAAAATCAATCAAATCAAAAATCATACTTATCACCTGTAAAAAATTGTCCCATATTTAAATTTTTGGTAACACCTTTATTATAGTGTCTTTGTTACACGTCACATTCAAGTGCTAAATACAGAGCGTAAGGTGTAACCCTACAGTAGTACTGTAACTGTAGTAATGCAGTAAATAATGCACAAAGTATAAATGCAACTAACCTTAATCCAAACTCTAATCCCTGACCCATAGCTCTGCTAGTAAGTACATATTGTATATTATATTACTCAGTATTAAATGTACTAATCCCCCCCCCACACATGTAACAAGGACACCATACAATAGTGGGAACCAACTTTTCTATAGAGTGCACTATATCAAATCAATTAAAGTGTCGAAATCTGTTAAAAAGAAACAGAATCGCTAACAGAATCACCAGCGGGACATATTTCAGTTAGCTTTGCCACTAGGTCAAGTTTAGCACACTCTTAATAGTGTAGAGTGTTAAAACTGAAGATGTCACTAATTCCGGGGAAACCGGCCCTGTGGTCCAAATCATTTACAAAAACAACAATTAGATCAGGGATAGTTTTAGTGCGCCGTGATAACCTTTGTTATAGGCCGGCATGTGGTCTCCAGTAAGGTCTTCAGTGATCGCATTTTACAGCAATATGCAATGTTGCTATGCATGCTGATCCACATGAACTTTCCTATGAGTACTCAACCATGAGCTACAGAAGTCAGATTATTCAGCAGACGAAAATGACCTTGAGGCCAACAGATGCTCAAACTGACCCCTTACTTTCGATGAGGCTGTGCGTGCCCTCTCTTGCCGCGGTCATCGGTGTGCGAGCTGTGTGTGTGTGTGTGTCTTTCTCGAGTGTGTGATGTGGTGGTGTGGTGGTTGCTGTGTACAACACACAGTACTGCAAGCTCTCAATAGTGAACATGCAGGGAAAAAGAAAAAAAAAACTTTTAGATGTGGACTTTTTAATTTTCACAGAAATAACTAATTAACAAAAAAAAAAAAAAAAAAATTAAATTCTGTTTAAATTTGATCCAATGTCTAGCCTCTTTCTCAGTGAAAGTACATTTGAGTTCATTATAGTGTTCACAATAGTTAATTGCCTCCTCTTCGGTCTGTGGATGCGGAACCCCCCCCAACCAGAAGATAGGCATTTTCGCTTAATTGGCTGACTCACTTAATCACTGTGCAATCAGCTTCTGGACAATCGCAGAAGAGGAAAAGAAACAGTAATGAAGACATTTCATAATGGCATTTGGATGCCCACAAGTTCTTAATTGTAGCCGAAAACATCAAAACATCACAATTATGTGCGCTTAGTACGTGGCGCCCATATACACATTATATATTACCATCTTAGTGACATCTAGTGCCCTATCATGCTAACACGATTCGAGGGTGGCATCTGTTATAAAATAGACACTAGAGTTTTTAGCACTCCATACTTGTGTTTACAGCTTTCTTTTCTTTAAGTTATTTTTATTTAAAATATCCTGTCTCTAATACATAATTACCATAATAATAATCCAATAATAATAATAATAATAATAATACCTAATAATGTCGGTATGGTTTTAAATGGTTTTGTGTCTTGCCGTAACTGTTGTATCTTCCCCACCCCCATGTACCACACCTAATCGTGGAATTCTACCAGCTCAACAGAAATCACAGCTAATCCACTGGCAAACATATCTCCCTACTTTAAGGAGGACATTGACACGAGACGTACTTGATCCAGACTGTAGTCATAAAATGAATCTAGTTGAGTACCAGTCCTATTAATTTTTATAAATATCAACTATACTATATACACACATCTTTAAAAAATTGCACTGCCACTTTAAAAGTGTTATGTGTGTGTGTGTGCTGTGTGTGTGTGGGTGTGTGCTGTGTGGTGGTGTGGCCCGTGCGTGTGTGTGTGTGTGTCGTGTGTGTGTTGTTGCAGTAATATAGGCACCCCATTTTTACAAAGTATTATGTGATTTCTAATTTTCCCTTTTTTCCTAATAGCCTCCCACTCACTGTAGTGGAGCAGTGACAAAATGTTACAGCTATCATACTATGCTTAACAATGGTCAGAAAGGATTTACCAGTAAAAACCTTGGGGTTTATATGTATAAACCAGGACTTTTTATGTATGTGGTGGGAGAAAAACACAGACATTCTGGATTCAGATGGCAATAAAAGCACAGATTATATTTCCTGTAAATACAAAAAAAAAAAAAAGAAAAAAAAAAATGCATTACTTCCTTATTATAACAATTGGAAAACCTGTATAGATTTAATTAGCTTTGCAATTGTTCTATTTTTGTATCCTTGACTACACATCATAGCTTTTCAAATTCTGTAAAAATTTTAAAAACATTTTTAAAGATTTTTTAATATTTGTTTTACATATTTGAATATTCTTAATTTTTCTTGTTTTTGTATGTGGATGTTCATAATGGAAATTATTTATGATAATATGAGAATTTCAATAAGTCTGTTAGAGTCAGTGATTGTTGGTATTGCAGGGGTCGCATAGCACTGCCACTGTTTCACAGTTCAAAAAACAATACTGGATCTGATGTTAAATCACAGAGGGTGTTGGTGATTGTTGGTATATAGTCAGTCCAGAACAAAAGACAGGGAGAAAAAAAATTAACTTTAGCTTATAATAATTAAATCAGTACTAAGGAAATTAACTTTATATTAAATAATAAATCAGAATAAATTCGATTATTTATTTGTCCTTTCATTCATTCCTTCCTTTCCACTGCATTATTATTAGTTTGTGTATCCCACACAGAAAAATTATTAATAAACCAAAAATTCTTCTGTGTTTTGTGTAGATTTTCAATATTTTTTTTGTGTTTTTGTGTGGGGTTAGGTTAAGGTGTGAGGTGGACTTACCCATTAGGCAAAGTTATACAACCGCCTTGGGCCCCCAAAAGCCAAGGGCCCCCTAAAATGTTTATATAAAGAGGACTCTAGCGACATCCGACGGGAGATCAATACTCACGGCATCAGATGGATAAGACCTGTTTGTGGGCAGCAAGTAAAGAAACCCAACCGGGAGCATTCTCGCCGACATCTGACAGGAGCACAATACTCAGCGGCATCAGACGGGTAAGCCTCGCCGGCCAGGGGGGCGGGAAAGGAAAAACCAGACTGCATGGGCTCTCACGGCATCCGATGGGAGATCAGGACTCAGGACATCGAACGGGTAAGCCTCACCAGGCAGGGGGAAAAGATATGGACAGCATTTGGCAGGAGGTCGAGACTCTTAATGTCATACGGTTGAGCATCGCCACCCGTCAAACAGGAACAAAAAGGTAGGTGGCCATGAGACTCTCGCTGACGTCCGATGGGAGCTCAATACTCAAGGCATCGAACGGGTAAGCCTCGCCGACATGTGCTAGAAAGGAAAAAGGTAAGGGTGTCTAGCCCGGGAGGCTCTCGCTGACATCCGATGGGAGCTCAATACTCAAGGCATCGAACGGATAAGCCTCTCCGGACGCAAGACGGAAAGGTAAAGTTGTGTTGCCAGGAGGCTCTCGCCGGCGTCTGATGGGAGCTCAATACTCAAGGCATCGAACGGGTAAGACTTGCTGACCGACGAAGGAGGAAAAAGGTAAGGGTGGGTGGACGGGAGGCTCTCGATGACGGTTCCGATGGGAGCTCAAATACTCACAGCATCGGACGGGTAAGCCTTTGTTGACCATAGGATGAAAAAAGGTAAGCTGTCTAGCTGGGGGAGACTCTCGCCGACATCCGAACGGGAGCGCAATACTCGCAGCGCCGAACAGGTAAGCCTCGCTGACCGTAGAAAGGAAAAAGTAATGTTGTCTAGACGGGAGGCTCTCGCCGACGTCTGATGGGAGGTAAATACTCACGACATTAACTTTTTGAGCGGTACGGTCCCACATATGGGATTCTAATTTCCGTGCCCCTGGGCGTATGGTCCCACATATGGGATTTAAGAACGTTCGGTGACGTCGCATAACTGCCAAAATTCAAACTGCGTTTTCGCGCTCGTTGGCTGGCGCTGAGCCAGAGAGAGACGTGCACTGCTCTTGTCATATTATCACAACTATGCAGTATTATCGAACCACGTAATGCATATTTTAGTTTTTCAGACATTTAAATACCACATAAGTACTAGTAAAACAATACATTTAGAGTTTGAAAAAGTACAGGCATATGTCTATGGAAGCAACAATAATAATCAATTCAAATTTAATTTGCAGATGTTTTTATATTAATATCAGATACACATAGTGTAAGTTACTATAAAGTTCACTCTATTCTTCACCCATTCATCGGCCACTATTAGTTGTATTTCGGGATTTGAAATCGATGAATTCACGTGCTGTAAATCCGACTGACAGGACTCTGAACTGCAGCGCGAAAGAAAAAACATGGCGGCGCCCATATCACATTTCAGATCCCGATCAAGATAATTTAGAAAGCTTTTTTAAACGACAAAACACACTCATTTACATATATTTATGAATCGGAATATCAGATTGTTCATTACATGGTATGCAAGTTTGTGAATATTTTTAAATAAAAAAGGAAAAACGAAAATAAAGCAATACATCTGTCATTTACAGTGTTATTGTAGACGCGGTCCCAAACTTTCTGTTGTGTCACGTGACAAGCCTGACAAATCGCCATGGAAACAGTAAGGGGAAACGTTCTAAAATAACGATTGACTTTAAAAAACTCACTCTGGGGGGACAGCTGGAATATTTTAAACTCACCACTGAAAAGGTTAAACGGGTAAGCCTCTCCGAACATAAGACTGAAAGGTAAAGTTGACTGGCCAGTATTTGGCCAGACAGTGAAGGTTTTTTTTTTTTTTTTTTTTTTTTTTTTTTTTTAAGTTTTTTTTTTTAGCCGGGAGGCTCTTGATGGCATCTAGTGGGAGCTCAATACTCACAACATGGACTGGTCAGGTTCGCCGGTAGTCGGATGGAAAGGCCAAGATCGCTTGACTTGGAGGGCTCTTGCAGCATTCGACAGGAGTTAAATATTCACTGCTCGGACGGCTAAGCAACACCGATAGTTGAAAGAAAAACATTCACTCGACCGGGAAAGCTCTTGCAGCACCTGACAGGGAGTTCAATACTAAGAACAATTTGGGTTGTCTAAATGGGTTGATGCTTTGAGGATTACTTTCTGTAACTATTTAAAAAATCCGATGAGCTGCTTCCGATAACCTGTCAGAAAATCTTGGTTCGAATTCAAAAGTTAAGCGTACAAAAAATAAAATAAATAGAATTTCCTGTTCCAGTGTACCCCAAATAAGTGCTATGAATCTGGATGCATAGGCATAACTCTGAAATCTGAGGTGATGTCGGACTTTTGCCCAGCCAAGTGTTAAGACCCATGAAATATACGTTTTTTTTTTTTTTTTTTTTTTTTTTTTTTTCAGAATTTCTGAAATCATCAAGAGTAATCGAGGTGATTATGTTTCAAAATGGCAAGTTATACGGAGCTGACGGATTGATTAAAAGTTTCTTACCCCAGAATTTTCCAAGTAGCCAATGCAAAACTGAGTAGGCGGGGCATCGAAAGGCCTGATCGTTAATGGGTATGGACCGGTATGATAGCCTTAAGCCAAAAAATATCACTGTTTTACAGTATTGTTTTTATATATATATATATATATATATAATATCTATATATATATATATATATATATATATATATATATATATATATATATATATATAAATGACTGGGTTGCGGCAGTGGAGAAATATAGATGGAGGCTCCTGCAGGAGCAGACACTGCAGCGGCAGTGGAGAAAATAGAGAAAAGCTCCTGAGGGAGCAGAGAGCTATAGATAGAGTCTCCTGCGGGAGCAGACACTGCAGCAGTAGAGAAATATAGATAGAGGCTCCTGCGGGAGCAGACACTGCAGCGGCAGTAGAGAAATACAGATAGAGGCAGACACTGCACCGGCAGTGGAGAAAATAGGGAAAAGCTCCTGAGGGAGCGGAGAGATATAGATAGAGGCTCCTGCGGGAGAAGACACTGCACCGGCAGTAGAGAAATATAGATAGAGGCTCCTGCGGGAGCAGACACTGCAGTGGCAGTGGAGAAAATAGGGAAAAGCTCCTGAGGGAGCGGAGAAATATAGATAGAGGCTCCTGCGGAAGCGAAAACTGCAGCGTTTTTTTTTTTTTTTTTTGCAACTTTAAGGTTATTAGGTTTAAAAACACATGCATTTCCTCTTAATCATGCGAAGAAAAAAGTATTGAAAAACTAGCCGATGTGCACGTTGGCTAGACTTGGAGAGAGGTGCCTTCTAGAAATACTCAAGTCACATGTGAATTAGGTTGCACTTGTTGATTGTTTCTTTGTGGTAAACCTTATTTTTAGCTGTACAAAACAGTTCGTTTTGCTGCTTGATATTGACAATTGATGTGTCCTATCATATTATTTTAATCTGTTATCTTAAGAACACTCTGGTTTGTACAGCAAACAGTTTTACTGTTTACTGCACGTTGCTATTCTCCTCGTTATTTACCTATAGCGGCTAATGAAACGGAAATCTCACCCATAGGCTCACTTCCGCGTTGAGGAAAAAGGTGGATAATTTATAGTCGTTTAGCTACATAGCTGAAATTATTTTCTTGCAAATCAATCTTTTTCATCCGTTTATCTGAATGAAGTGTAATTTAAAATACAGGAAAAAATACTTGCGAAATTAAGAGAATCTTAGAAATTTATTTGTATTCTACGCCGTTTGCGACGTGGCTAAAAATAATATCAAGATCCTTGTGTCACAACGTCTTTAACAACTTTCAGCAACCAATGACACCTTTTAGTGACTTACCTAAAGATGTATTTGCAACATGGCCTGTGCCGCTAGCGCAAGAGCTTGAGGCCCGGCTGCATGATGACGCTGCAGCCGGATGAGCAACGGTAAAAGGTTGAGTCGAAGCGGGAAGCCAGTGAGGCTTTGCTGCGGTGAGATCGGCAGCGTGGCCCAGGCTCGCTGGAAGCCTGCCGCTGCGAGCCAGCGCTTAAGGAGAGCCGGGTTTTGTGTGCCGCGGGGTAATGGAGGTGTCGAGCGAGGCGAGTTCGGGGCCTTGCGAGTTTTGCCCGATATATTGGCCGCCCTGTTGTTGTGGATTTAGGAGTGAGGTTTGGCGGATTGCTGGGAGACTAATGACTTAGATCGTACAGATCCGCTTTGTTTACCTTTGCGAGGATGGAGCGTCTGAATTAATCGCCGGAGGAATTGTAGGCACAGCCTAAAGATAAAAGGACGCCGGGGAAAAATTGGACGTGACGCCGGTAGATGCGAGGTTAAGCCTCGGCGTCGTGGGGAGCGTGTGGCTGGTCGAGCAGAGCAGCGGCCGCAATGGAGCACGGAGCTCGCGCCGGTGTCTGGCGGAGAAGGAGCGATCCTGGGCCCGGCAGATTGGCCAGAGAACTGAAAAATCCCCATTATAGACCTCATCTTCTAAATGAGACAAGCTGAGTCTGCCATATAATGGCAAAAGGTGCAAACCAAATGCTGATAAACCATCAATGGATAGGGGTAAGTCAGCTGTATTTATGTATTTATCTTAAGTGAGCTCCACCTGTGCTAATTAGGCTAAGTATCTGACGTGCTCCTCCCGAACCTTGTTAATAAGACATCATTAATGTTCGGGGTTCAGACACACTTCCTCTGTTTAAATCTAGATTAAAAACACACCTCTTTGGCCAAGCATTCAAATAATGCATTTGCTATAAGTTTGATTGCATAATTGCAACATACCGGCGGAAGTCGTGGGATTTCATGTGTTGCGTGATATCTCTGCGCCGAAGTAGCAGTGCTTCGCCTAAGCAGCAGTGTTTCGCCTGTGCTTCCCCATAATATAGTCCCAAGTCAATATCTGCCTAGGAAATCGCCTAGTGTTAATCTGGATCGCTATTTTGTACTCGTTGTGAATACGCAGGCCACAAGAAGTATTAGGTGGGGTTTTTTTTAAATTTTTTGATCACTTTTTACTCAGGCCATGCTAGCTGGCAACAAAGGATTCCATTCATTGTGCTAAGCTAAGCTAACGCCGACCCAGTCAAACTAAAACAATGCATGCACTGACACAAAAATGCATTTGCCCACCTATCTAAATGTAGGAAATAATGTGAATAAGCCCTATTTCAAAAAACGGTGGAGTGTTCCTTTAAACTACTTCAGTCTGTGTGCACTGAATTTATTTAATACACGTGTTTCACAAATTGAGTTTCTAACATTCTAATTTATTGAGATGCACCTGTACAGTGTCTACAATATGTTACAAATGTACAATAAATATACAGGTAAGGCAGTACTATGGACATAAATTAGAGATTTTAAATATAAATACTATCAGCATGATATACAGAAAGGTGTTCTATGAACATACTATACAGATGGATTATGTAATAAGTGTATGTACACTATAAGCAGAAACTATGAACATATGACCATCATTTACATTAGTGCAATGGACAGTAAAAAAGTGCATAGAAGAATATTCCAGTGTGCAAATGGATCATTCAGTATTCTGGATGAACAGACAATAGTGCAAGATTTAGTGATGAGGAGGGGTGAGGAGTGTGTGTGTGTGGGGGGGGGGTGGTCTACAGTCTATGGTCAGGGTGAGAGGAGTCCTTTAGAATGCTGCGAGCTCGATGTAGACAGCATTTTCTCTGGATGTCTTCAATAGCAGGAAGTGTTGTCTCTGTGATGCGTTGGGCGGTTTTCACCACCTTCTGGAGCGCCTTGCGGTCAGCAACTGAGCAGTTCCCATACCAGACTGTGATACATCTGGTCATGATGTTCTTGACTGTACACCGGTAAAAGTTCACCAGGATGGCTGAAGACAGCTGGTTTTTCTTCAGTGTCCTAAGGAAGAAGAGGCGCTGGTGAGCCTTCTTGACCTGGCTGAAGGTGTTTATGGTCCAGGATAGGTCCTCCGAGATGGTGGTTCCCAGGAACTTAAAGCTGGAGACACATTTAACAACCATTCCGTTAATGTGGATGGGGTCATGCGTGCTTTCTTTCTTCTTCCTGAAGTCCACAATGAGCTTCTTTGTCTTACTGGTGTTAAGGAGCAGGTTGTTGTCAGCGCACCATGTGGCCAGGTGCTGTATCTTCTCCCTGTAGGCAGTCTCATCGTAGTCTCTGATGAGGCCAATCACCATGGTGTTATCTGCAAACTTGATGGAGCTGAATCAATGCTCAGGCTTGCAGTCGTGGTTGTAGATGAAGTAGAGGAATAGGCTCAGCATACAGCCCTGTGGTACACCGATGTTGAGTGTGATGGGGTGGAGCAAGTGTGGCTTGACCTAACATGCTGAGGTCTGTTGGTCAGAAAGTCCATAATCCAGTTGCATAGGGAGGTGTTAATGTCCAGGTTTCCAAGTTTAGTGGTCAGCTTGGAGGGAATGACAGTGTTAAATGCTGAGCTGAAGTCAACAAACAACATCTTGTACATATGTGTTGTTACTGTCCAAGTGTGTGAGTACCGAGTGCAGCACTGTGCATACTGCATCCTCTGTGCTCCTATTGCTACGGTAGGTAAATTGGTGTGGGTCCAGTGTGGGTGGGAGGCAGTTCTTGAGGTGTGCTAGGACCAGTCGCTCAAAGCACTTCATAACAATAGATGTGAGTGCTACGGGGCAGTAGTCATTCAGGCACATCGGGGAGGAGTGTTTCAGCACTGGCATAAGGGATGTGGACTTAAAGCATGTTGGCACAGTTGCTTGGGTGAGGGACAGGTAATTGGTAAAGAGAGGAATTGTCCAAAAGACCCGGACTTCCCATTACTAGTCATCAGTGGATTTTTCTTTTTCAATATTGACTATATTTTTTCACACTTTTCTCATTCTCACTAATTCAAGTTTTTTATATGAATGAATCTCTGAAGGGAACAGACTGTCTTCAGAAAAATGTTGATGTCATTTTCCTTTTATTTGATAACATAGCATTTATGAGCGAAGCGCTGCTTTGTTTTCAGCTGTTACCGGGGATACCACTGTATTTCTGACCTTCCAAAAGTGCTTCCTGCTGGCAGAGAATCAATGTGCAATTTTAATTATTTTGTCTGCAGTTTTTATTCAGACCAGTGCGAAAATCCACCCTCTTAATACCGTTTTAAATTAATATCGTAATTCATACATCCGACTCATCTCTTTTCTTAAAAAATTGTTTAAAGGCTCAGTTGTAAGGTTTATCATTTTATTATTTATTTTGTTTTTGTGAAAACTGTAAATCAATTGCTATTATGTGGTCTAGAGCATAAAAAGCTAGTAACAGTGGACACAACTGTGGGGCACCATAGTGCAGCAGCAAGCATCACAACAGAAAAGAACCCTCAAGGCTAAATTTGTAAATGTGTCCAAATACATAGGGCCCCATTCATATATTTTGCCTAGGGCCCCCAAATCACTAAATCCACACCTGTACAATATATTTACCATGTATGTACCAGTGAAGTACACATACTGTAAAATAAAGTGCTAGTCACTTATTGTTTTCCGTCCTTACCAAGGCTAAAAAATCCTAAAAAGAAAATGGCAAAAATCTCTGCAATGTCATATGAAAATATTCAACAAACAAATGCGGTGACTGGCTCTTGTTTTTTTCTGGACTATTGCAACTCTCTTTACTATGGTATGTCTAAATCTTCTGACGCTCTTCTTCCATTAGTGCAAAATACCGCTGCAAAATTCCTTAGAAGATGGCATAAATTTGAGCATGTTACTTTGATTTTGAAATTGGTATATTGGCTCCCTGTACATTTTAGAACTGAATTCAAAATTCTTCTTTATGTTTATAAATCTCAAAATAATCTGGCACCAAGCTCTGTCTGAACTACTTCATCTATGCAATGATGTGCTTTAAAAATGAAACAAACTTGAAATTTATTTGAACGTGTATAAAGGTCTAGAGACCATGCATATTTTTCCTCATTGAATGACCTAAAACAGAGTTATCATTCTGATAAAACACTAACAACTAATTTAGCTTTAGTTTAAGCAGTAAGGTTTATGTTTCTCTTGATGAAAGGAAAATATTAAAAACAATACTCTTCCATGTGTTTTATGGAACATTGTAAAACAGCATTAACAAAGCTGCTGAGATTTTGATTTGTACCTATAAAAAAGGTCTACATAATTTTCATCAGAGCCGTTTATAAGAAGCTACCTAAATGAGTTTTTAATGTATAATTCAACACATTCTCTATGATTTGGGGGAATACTCATCTTCTGAATAATAAGAAGAATTTATCTCTAAAGCTACATTAGAATTTATCTCTAAAGCTACATTCAGTTTAGGAAAATACTTTCAATCATTACCAGACAGTTATTTACTCATGCACAATTGTTATCTGATCAAAGTCTAATCATCATTAGAAAGCAATGGTTACCATGGATAATTACCAGGTTCACCAATCTCTGGCTTTTTAGAGGAACTAGAGGGTTGGTGTTGATTATACTATGTTCCTTCCCTCTGATTTATTTATTCCCCTTTTTCAGCCTAAGTATACAGCATACCTCACATTTTCCAGTCTTTAGAAACAATGACAAAACATCCGGTGTGCATAGGAAACATTGTAGATCTGGACCGACAGAATACAATAGTCTGTTAATTTGGCCGAAGTTCACATAAACCGTTTTCTGATGTCAACCACACACACTGTCACATATATATACACTATATATATATACCAGCGGACATCGCCACGCACCCCTGGAAACCCCCAGCACCCGCTGATTCCGCTGTCCGGCTTTATCATCGAGGTACGGTGCCCATTCAGAGCGGATCGTGGATGGCCGGGGCCTGAGGCCGACTTCTGTCAAGCCTGGGGCCCGCTGCCGAAGTCCGCCCATCATCGGGACATGAACGGACATCTTGGGGCCGTCATCCCGCCCTGACACGACTACGCCACCTACGCCACCCGCTACCCGGAGGCCATTCCCCTCCGTAAGGCCACCGCAAAAGCCATCGCCCATGAACTGTTCCTGTTGAGTAGTCGGGTCAGCATACCATCCCAGATACTGACTGACCAGGGCACCCCCTTCATGTCCCGGGTGATGGCTGACCTCTGTAAGCTCCTGCAGATCAAACAGCTCTGCACCACCGTGTACCACCCACAAACCAATGGCCTGGTCGAGCGATTTAACCAAACGCTCAAGCAGATGCTGCGCCGTGTGGCTGCCGAGGACAAGCGAGACTGGGATAAGATGCTGCCCTATGTCCTATTTGGAATTCGAGAGGTACCCCAGGCTTCCACCGGCTTTACCCCATTCAAGCTCCTCTTCGGCCGGCAGCCCCGCGGCCTGCTTGACATCGCCAGAGAAGCTTTGGAACAACAGCCTGCCGTCCACCGGTCCACGGTGGAACATGTCCGGGAGATGCGGGAGCAGATCGACAGGGTCATGCCCATCGTCCGGGAACACCTTGCCAAGGCCCAACAAGCCCAGCAACGGCACTATAATAGGGCGGCCCAGCCACGGGAGTTCCAGCCAGGAGATCACGTCATGGTCCTAGTCCCCACAGCCGCCTGCAAATTCTTGGCCAGCTGGCAAGGTCCATACACCGTCACCGAAAGGATCGGCCCTGTCACCTACCGAGTCTGGCAGCCCGGAAGATGGAGGGAAGATCAAATATACCACGTGAATCTCCTGAAGCGCTGGGTCGGGACCGGGCCCCAGCTCTCTGCCCTCGCTCAACTAACGCCCGTGGCTGTCGACATGGACCCCCACCTCTCGGCCGCCCAAAAGTTGGAGCTGCAACACCTGGTCAGTCAGTTCACCGATGTGTTCTCTCCCCAGCCTGGGTGGACCAACGTACTCAAGCACGATATCCGCAAGCCACGGGTGATCGTCCGCACCGCCCTCTCCGGAGGCTCGGTGACACACCATCGAGGAAGAGGTACAGGAGATGCTGAGGTTAGGGACCACTGAGCCATCACTCAGCCCATGGTCAGGCCCCATAGTCATGGTTCCGAAGCCCGGCGGCACCTTCTGCTTCTGCAATGACTTCCGCCGCTTGAACGAAGTCTCTGAGTTTGACAACTACCCGATGCCGCGGGTTGACGAGCTGTTGGGAATGCCTGGGAAGGGCCCGGTTCATCTCAACCCTCGACCTCACCAAGGGCTACAGGCAGGTCCCCTTAACCAAGCAGGCCAAGCCGAAGATGGCATTCTCGACCCCTAGTGGCCACTGGCATTACCGGGTCCTTCCCTTTGGCCTGCACGGGGCTCCTGCCACCTTCAAACGTCTGATGGACGTCCTCCTGCGGCCCCACCAAGCCTACGCGGCCGCCTACCTAGATGACGTTGTCATCCACTCAGAGACTTGGGAGGATCACCTGGAGCGGCTGCTGTCGGAACTCCGCCGGGCTGGGCTGACCGCCAACCCCCGTAAGTGTCACCTGGCCCTCACCGAAGCCAAGTACCTCGGCTACCAGGTGGGCCGCGGCCTCATTCAACCTCAGGAGAAGAAGGTGGCGGCGATCCTCTCTGCGCTGCGGCCCACCACCAAGACACAGGTACGGGCCTTTTTGGGGTTGGCGGGATACTACCACTGTTTTATCCCTAACTTCTCCTCCTTAGCCTCCCCCCTGACAGACCTGACCAGGAAGGGGCAACCGGAGAAGGTCCCGTGGAACCCGGAGACGGAGAGTGCGTTCCAGAGTGCGTTCCAGTGGGTGAATGACGTCTTAACGTGTGCTCAGAGCCCCTGACTTCAATCGCCCCTTCCTGGTGCAAACGGATGCGTCCGATACCGGGTTGGGAGCCGTCCTCTCCCAGGTCATCGACGGCGAGGAACACCCGGTGATCTATATCAGCCGGAAGCTGACCTCAGTGGAACGACGGTACGCGGCCATCGAGAAGGAGGCACTGGCCGACACGGCCGCCAGTTCACCCTGATCACGGACCACGCCCCCCTACAGTGGATGGCCCAGGGCAAAGACACCAATGCCAGGGTGACTCGGTGGTTCCTCGCGCTCCAGGACTTCCACTTCACCGTACAACACCGGGCGGGGACGGCCAATGCGAACGCCGATGGTCTCTCGAGGATATGGTCAGCTTTCGCAGGTCTGTCAGGCTCCACTCCCCGCCCTCCCCCAATCTCCCCACTTCTCCACAGGGACAGGACGATGCTTGGGTGGGGGGGGGGTGGGTGTGACGTGTCCTGAGTGCTCATCAGCGTCGCCCTCCAGAGCAGGCACACCTGCACCTGCTCGTTACACTGAGCGGTCACACCTGCGCCCCATCAAGCTTCGGCTTTATAAGCCGCACCGGCGAACACCGAGGTGAGAGATGTCTCCAAAGACTTGGCTAACTTACCTGTTATTTCCCCAGACAGCAGTGTGTGACCGCCACCCCTCACTACGCACGGACTTCACGGACCCACACAGCACTGCGCACGAAGAGGAGGACAGAGAGAGAGAGAGAGAAGGCCGAGCACCGGAAAACCCCTCACGTTGGCTATTTCCCCACTAACTGGTCAATAAAATCCACCCTTCGGGGAACTCACCTCTATCCTCGGGCCGTGTACTTCTTCACCCACCACACATATATATATATATATATATATATATATATATTATATATATATATATATATATATATATATATATATACTGTATGTATGTGTGTGTGTGTGTGTGTATATGTGTGTGTGGAATATTTCAGCTTATTGAGAAGACCCAAGCTGTGAGATGTTAAATGAACGAACACAAGCTGTAACAACAAAGTGTCAAAAATATAAGCATAATTTAAACGCATTGATACTAATTTAAAGACTATACATTTGCATAGCATGCATGTGTATCATACTCCTTTTTTTAAAGCAATCTGACTGTTTAATAGTGTGTGTTTCTGCTGTGTAAGGGTCTGTGTGAAGGTGTAAGTGAGGGTGAGAGAGCACAAAAAACAAAGGTTTCAAACAAACTACTCCAGTGATGAGGATCAGTTTATATTTGTGTTGTCACAGCACCATGACAACCGATAAAATGTGATCTCAACTGAAGCTTTCAAAGCACAAACAATCTCCCACATGCACAATCAAAGAGGCACTGGCTTTATGTCTTCACCAATTAGACAGGTTCCGCATCAATAAAACAGCAGCACTGTACTTTATTAAGTAAAATATATGAGCAGAATTCACCAGAGTGAACCTGAAGATATGAATCACATGAAGTTAATTAAAGCTGCTTCCCTTTGATTTTTTTCAGTGACCCATGTATGGAGGAGATTTGGGAGAAAACAAAACATTCATTAATTCTCACACTGTGAAATTTTCTTAAAAAAGTTTCAATCAGAATTTGCCCTAGCAAAACAATAAGATCACTGTTCAGATACAAAAGTGGCCTTTTTATGAAAAACACCTGTTTACTTGATTATGAGGGCAGTCATGGCCTAATGGTTAAAGAGTCGGACTTGTAACCCAAAGGTTGTGACGGATTCCTTCTGTGGGGTGAGTGAATAACCAGTGCTCTCTTCCACCCTCAATACATTTACATTACATTTACATTTATGTATTCAGCAGACGCTTTTATCCAAAGCGACTTACAGTGCATTCAGGCTAACATTTTTTACCTAATAATACCAGAGGTGAGATCCTTGAGCAAGGCATTGAACCCCCAACTGCTGTCTGGGCACCGCAGCAATATGGCTTCCCACTGTTCCAGGTGTGTTTTCATATGTGTGTGGGTTAAATGCAGAGCACAAATTCTGAGTATGGGTCACCATACTTGGCCACATGTCACTTCACTTTTTCACTTCACTTTCATTAATGCAAATAGCTAAACAGACAATCATGTATGGTGGCCTAGAGAGCTGAACATGCTGCAAATGAAAAGAAAAAAAAAATGCAAATAGAAAAAAACACCAACACAATCAAAATACAGACCAAATACAGAAACGCGCTGCAAATACTCACAACTTGACCACATACAGAGAAACACAATCAAAATACAGACCAAATTCAAATACAGAAATGCACTGCAAATGCACACAATGTGCTGCAAACCAGAAACATGCTACAAATAGTCGCAACACAAACCAAATAAAGAAACATGTTGCAAATGCACACATTGTGACCAATACAGAAACACACTGTAAATACACACCTGACCAAATAAAGAAAACGCACTGTAAATACTCTCAACTTGACCAAATACAGAAACGCACTGTAAATACTCTTAACACAGCCAAATACAGAAACACTGGTACTGTAAATAGGCACAGACACACATCATGTTTTAACAACCACCAAATACAGAAACACGCTGCAAAGTGTGTAAGGGAACCGCAACAAGTGACAAACAACCACCAAATTATTTTAAAATCCTGATCATTAGGGGTGGGAATCTTTTGGAACCTAGTGATTAGACTCATTCCGATTCTTGATGTCACGATTAGATTAAAAATCGATTCTCGAATTTGAATCAAATTTTTATTCGATTTATACATAGATTGATTTCTAATTTACAGTTTTTAAATTAAATTAAAGTTTTTGCATTTTGCAATTTGTAGGACAAATACAATAGAAAAAAATTAATATATACAAATTGATAAGTCTTTAGAAATACTTGAAATTGAATAATCAAATATAAGTTTAAAACACTACAAAGTGTTCATTGTATGAATTACATATAAATGGATAAACAAGTTTTTTTTGTTTTTATTAATATTAATGTTACAAATGGCAACAGTTTATTAGTCTGCTGTTCCTTTAAGAACGAATGCATGGATCTAATACTACGGCTCTAATTAGATCTAATACTAATACTACACATTAGATCTGAACATACTTTTTTTTTTACTACACATTAGATCTGAACATACTGTAAACCATCTGAAATGTTTATTTTAATGTTTTTAGTTATTTGTTTTGTTTGTTTGTGTGATGTACTGAAATATAATTACAAGCACTTCATACGTTTCAAAGGCTTTAATCGACAATTATATGACATTTATGCAAAGAGCCAGTATTTGCAGTGTTGCCCTTCTTTTTCAGGACCTCTGCAATTCGACTGGGCATGCTCTCAATCAACTTCTGGGCCAAATCCTGACTGATAGCAACCCATTCTTTCATAATAACTTCTTGGAGTTTGTCAGAATTAGTGGGTTTTTTGTTTGTCCACCCGCCTCTTGAGGATTGACCACAAGTTCTCAATGGGATTAAGATCTGGGGAAGTTTCCAGGCCAAGGACCCAAAATTTCAACATTCTGGTCCCCGAGCCACTTAGTTATCACTTTTGCCTTATGGCACGGTGCTCCATCGTGCTGGAAAATGCATTGTTCTTCACCAAACTGTTGTTGGATTGTTGGAAGAAGTTGCTGTTGGAGGGGTGTTTTGGTACCATTCTTTATTCATGGCTATTTTTTGGGCAGATTTGTGAGTGAGCCCACTCCACTGGATGAGAAGCAACCCCACACATGAATGGTGTCAGGATGCTTTACTGTTGGCATGACACAGACTGATGGTAGCGCTAACTTTTTCTTCTCCGGACAAGCCTTTTTCCAGATGCCCCAAACAATCGGAAAGGGGCTTCATCGGAGAATATGACTTTGCCCCAGTCCTCAGCAGTCCATTCACTATACTTTCTGCAGAAGATCAATCTTCCACAATTACTGTAACTGTGAAACGTTATGTTAGCTGTGTTTTTGATTTTATAATAGGTTTTTTATGATAGAATTTTTACAATTGTACAATCTATTATAAAACACACACACACACACACACAAAACTTATACAAATCATAATCATAATACCAAAAAAAAAGAAAAAAACAAGTTTACTACATTTTTTTTACTAAAATAAAACCAAGGTTAATTTTCACAAATTTTGTTGGAGTCCCCTTTAAACACAGTTGTACTAAAAAATATAGGAATAGTATAACAAGTGATACAGGTCAAAAACTTAGGACCAGTGAATTTAGAATTGGAATAAAGCTTGGCGTGTTTGGGAAATATACTGTTTTAATAAAGTAAAAGAGGCTATATTTAAAGCGTTTCATGGTATATGTAGCTAAAAGTGTGTTTGAGATTTAATCTGCATATTGATTATTCCTGCGATTTGTTTGCTCAATGGAAAAGGAGTCTATATTATCCATGTATTTTGTAATTGTGTTTACAATTTTATTTTATTTTTGGGGGAGGGGGGGAGGGGTGGATGTGTTAAATGTAATTAGAAGGAAAACATATTACATTCAAGTTTAAATAATTTTAATATGCATGTAGTATTCAAATGAATGTAACAACTTTTCTTGTACATCTTTTTATTGTTATTAGGAAAATTTCACATACAAGGTCAGGGTCCAAGCCAAATTTCATCCATTTTCTTCAGGAGACTTAAGGACTACTGCACCAGTTTGGAGAACATTGTTAATAAAAAAGAAAACAAGACTTGTAATATTTTTACGAATATACTGTTGTTGATTACTGAGTAAATGGTTTGCACACTCTTGTACATTACTGTTGTATTTTTTTTTTCTAATTAATTTTAAGGAAAGAAGAAGAATTAGAAGAACCGGCACGCAGCACTGCATGAAGTCGAACACACCTATTGGTACCACAACATGATCCCTGTACCACCTGACCACTGCAGATTCATTTTGCAGTTGATAGTGTCGCCATAGAAATGCACAATCCTCTCGTAATTAGGCTAGCTTAATTATTATGACATGGCGTGAACGCAGCATTCAGCTCACCTAACCCCAATCAAACACACCTGAACAAGCTAATTAAGGCGTTTCAGATTACTAAAAAGCTACAGGCAGGTGAGTTTGATCAGGGTTGAAATTGACCTGTTCTCTTTGGATCTTTAAAACCCCATTTTACAGAGGTTGATATTGCAGCAACACGTATTCATCTTAGTTTTGTGCATTTTGCTGTCCGCTTCTCCTGACGCACCAATTCAGCATATTTTCCAGCAGAGATCACAGGCCGCGAGGATGACAGATCGAGTGTATTTCTCGTTGATTGCTGTTTTATCGTGTCTGTTTGGATACTTGAGCATAACTCATGCTATTCAAAGACGAACCACAGGTGAGAAGATCGGTTGCTTTCATTACACAGCCTGAAGAAATGCAGAAATAAGTCTCTCAGTCTTTGAAAGTTTTATCGTTTACAAATGAGTAGGTTTTAAAACACTTGATTTGAAGCAGACAAATGTCAAATTTGTATTTAGGTTTGAGACCTGTTGTGAAACCCCTGATTTACAAATGCTGAAACCACACTACCTGGCCTCCCCTAATGATCCTCTTGAATTCTCTAGTGGATGGTTTATGTCCAGCAAGGCTAACGGTTGTGCCGTCCCATCAAGGATGTTCTTCTGATGAAGACTGCCCTGGAGGACACAAATGCTGTCGATTTGACTGTGGGCCTGTTTGCGTACTACCTGTTTTCAGTGAGTTTCAGTTAATGGATGGAGGCCTCATGTATGGATGCTAGGACAAAAAACTCGCTTAAGCAGAGACTTTGCCTTCTGTTGTTCTCCTCTAAAGTCTGTTTGAATTAATCCCTTAGGATAGTTTTTAAGCACAGGATGGCTTTATAAAATAAAGAAGAATAATGCTTCGAACAGTGGTTCTCAATTCCAGTCCTGGGGACCCCCTGCTCTGCACGTTTTGCATGACTGGAATTCAGAACCACTGACTTGGAATATAATTCACTCTGTAGGTAAAACTTGCTATTCATGCTTTTGAGTGTTTTGCGTTGTATATTGAAGTGGCATATTGTCTATATCATGGGTGGTGAACTCCAGTCCTGGAGAGGTGCAGCCCTGCAGAGTTCAGCTCCAACCCGAATTAAAACTCACCTGCCTGTAGCTTTCTAATAACCCTTCAGACCTTGATTAGTCTGTTCAGGTGGGTTTGATTAGGGTTGAACCAAAACTCTGCAGGACCTCGACTCCAGGACCAATGTTTGCCAGCCCTGGTCTATATGCACAAACTAAAGCTCACTATCTGTGTTCACGCAGTGAAGCCGGGTCAATGTCCCATACCGGAGATGATTCCACTGTGTGCTGAAAGCTGTTTCAATGATGGCCAGTGTCCTGGCACACAGAAATGTTGCCCAACCACTGGTGGCTTTGCATGCAGTGAACCACGTGGTCAGGGAAGAGGTCAGGCAAGTTGCCAGGGAAGACGTATTGGCCGGGGAAGTGGACTGGGAAGTGGTATTGGTCAGGGAAGCGGTTACAGTCAGGGTATTGGTCAGGGAAGCGGTTACGGTGAGGGTATTGGTCATGGGAAGCGTTATGGCGCTGGGAACGGTCATGGGAAGCGGTTATGGTGCTGGAATGGGAAGTGGTTATGGTCAGGGAAGCGGATACGGTGAGGGTTATGGTGCTGGAATGGGAAGTGGTTTCTGGAATGGGAAGCGGACAAGGCCAGGGAAGCGGCGCTGGAATGGGAGGTGGTTATGGCCAGGGAAGCGGTTACGGTGAGGGTTATGGTGCTGGAATCAGAAGCGGCGCTGGAATGGGAAGTGGCCAGGGAAGCGGCGCTGGAATGGGAAGTGGCCAGGGTCAGGGAAGCGGTTACAGTCAGGGTATTGGTCAGGGAAGCGGTTACGGTGAGGGTTATGGCGCTGGAATGGGAAGCGGTTATGGCGCTGGAATGGGAAGGTGGAACGGGCCAGGGAAGCGGCGCTGGGCCAGGGAAGCGGCGCAGGAATGGGAAGCGGACAGGGCCAGGGAAGCGGCGCAGGGCCAGGGAAGCGGCGCGGGAAGGAATGGGACAGGGCCAGGGAAGCGGCGCAGGAATGGGAAGCGGCGCTGGAATGGGAAGTGGACAGGGAGGGAAAGTGGCAGGGCGCAGGAAGGGGCGCGGCGCTGGGAATGGGAGTGGACAGGGAAGCGGCGCAGGAATGGGAAGCGGCGATGGAATGGGAAGTGGACAGGGAAGCGGCGCAGGAATCAAGGGCGGCGCTGGAATGGGAGGTGGAATGGGAAGCGGCGCTGGAATGGGAAGCGGCGCTGGAATGGGAAGTGGACAGGGAAGCGGCGCTGGAATGGGAAGCGGCGCTGGAATGGGAAGTGGACAGGGAAGCGGCGCTGGAATGGGAAGCGGCGCGGGCCAGGGAAGCGGCGCTGGAATGGGAGGGGGGACAGGGCCAGGGAAGCGGCGCGGGAATGGAAGGGGACAGGGCCAGGGAAGCGGCGCGGGAATGGGAAGCGGACAGGGAATGGGAAGCGGACAGGGCCAGGGAAGCGGCGCTGGAATGGGAAGCGGCGCTGGAATGGGAAGCGGACAGGGAAGCGGAAGCTGACGCGGACAGGGAAGTGGACAGGCGGCATGGAATGGGAAGGGCCAGGGAAGCGGCGCTGGAATGGGAAGCGGCGCTGGAATGGGAAGCGGACAGGGCCAGGGAAGCGGCGCTGGAACGGGAAGTGGACAGGGAAGCGGCGCTGGAAGGGAAGCGGACAGGGAAGCGGCGCTGGAATGGGAAGCGGACAGGCAGGGAAGCGGCGCTGGAATGGGAAGCGGACAGGGAAGCGGCGCTGGAATGGGAAGCGGACAGGGAAGCGGCGCTGGAATGGGAAGTGGACAGGGAAGCGGTGCTGGAATGGGACGTGGACAGGGCCAGGGAAGCGGCAGCGGAAGCCGCTGGAATGGGAAGTGGCGCTGGAATGGGAAGCGGACAGGGAAGCGGCGCTGGAATGGGAAGTGGACAGGGAAGGCGCTGGAATGGGAAGCGGACAGGGAATGGGCGCTGGAAGGGCCAGGGAAGCGGCGCTGGAATGGGAAGCGGACAGGGCCAGGGAAGCGGCGCTGTGAATGGGAAGCGGTGGGCCAGGGAAGCGGCGCTGGAATGGGAAGCGGACGCTGGAATGGGAAGTGGACAGGGAAGCGGAATGGGAATGGGAAGTGGACAGGGAAGCGGCGTTGGAATGGGAAGGACAGGGACAGGGAAGCGGCGCTGGAATGGGAAGGCGGACAGGGCCAGGGAAGCGGCGCTGGAATGGGAAGCGGACAGGGCCAGGGAAGCGGCGCTGGAATGGGAAGCGGACAGGGCCAGGGAAGCGGCGCGGGAATGGGAAGGGGACAGGGCCAGGGAAGCGGCGCTGGAAGGGGACAGGGCCAGGGAAGCGGCGCTGGACTGGAAGCGGACAGGGCCAGGGAAGCGGCGCTGGAATGGGAAGCGGACAGGGCCAGGGAAGCGGCGCTGGAATGGGAAGCGGCGCTGGAATGGGAAGCAGACAGGGCCAGGGAAGCGGCGCTGGAATGGGAAGCGGACAGGGCCAGGGAAGCGGCGCTGGAATGGGAAGCGGACAGGGCCAGGGAAGCGGCGCTGGAAGGGGAACGGAAGCGGCGCTGGAAGGGAAGTGGACAGGGCCAGGGGCGGCGGAGGAATGGGAAGCGGCGGAGGGCCAGGGAAGCGGACAGGGCCAGGGAAGGCAGGGAATGGGAAGCGGCGCTGGAATGGGAAGCGGACAGGGAAGCCGGGAAGCTGGAATGGGAAGCGGCCAGGGAAGACAGGGCTGGAAGGGAAGCGGACAGGGAAGCGGCGCTGGAATGGGAAGCGGACAGGGCCAGGGCCAGGGAAGCGGCGCTGGAATGGGAAGCGGACAGGGAAGCGGCGCTGGAATGGGAAGCGGACAGGGAAGCGGCGCTGGAATGGGAAGCGGACAGGGCCAGGGAAGCGGCACTGGAATGGGAAGCGGCCAGGGAAGCGGCGCTGGAATGGGAAGCGGTGCGGGCCAGGGAAGCGGCGCTGGAATGGGAAGCGGCGCTGGAATGGGAGGTGGAATGGGCCAGGGAAGCGGCGCTGGAATGGGAGGCGGCGGAGGAATGGGAAGTGGACAGGGGAAGCGGCGCAGGACATGGCCAGGGAAGCGGCGCTGGAATGGGAAGCGGACAGTGGCCAGGGATGGAAAGGGAAGCAGGGCCAGGGAAGCGGCAGGGCTGGAAGCGGAAGCGGACAGGGACAGGGAAGCGGCGCTGGAATGGGAAGCGGACGGGGCCAGGGAAGCGGCGCGGGAATGGGAAGGGGACAGGGCCAGGGAAGCGGCGCTGGAATGGGAAGCGGCGATGGAATGGGAAGCGGACAGGGCCAGGGAAGCGGGCGGCGCAGGGAAGCGGACAGGGAAGAGGGAAGCGGCGCGGGAAGGGGACAGGGCCAGGGAAGCGGCGCTGGAATGGGAAGGGGACAGGGCCAGGGAAGCGGCGCTGGAATGGGAAGCGGACAGGGCCAGGGAAGCGGACAGGGCCAGGGAAGCGGACAGGGCCAGGGAAGCGGCGCTGGCCAGGGGAAGCGGACAGGGAAGGGAAGCGCGCTGGAATGGGAAGCGGACAGGGCCAGGGAAGCGGCGCTGGAATGGGAAGCGGACAGGGCCAGGGAAGCGGAGCTGGAATGGGAAGCGGACAGGGCCAGGGAAGCGGACAGGGCCAGGGAAGCGGACAGGGCCAGGGAAGCGGCGCTGGAATGGGAAGCGGACAGGGCCAGGGAAGCGGCGCTGGAATGGGAAGGGGACAGGGCCAGGGAAGCGGCGCTGGAATGGGAAGCGGACAGGGCCAGGGAAGCGGCGGATGGGAAGGGAATGGGAAGGGGACAGGGCCAGGGAAGCGGCGCTGGAAGCGGACAGGGCCAGGGAAGCGGCGCTGGAATGGGAAGCGGACAGGGCCAGGGAAGCGGCGCTGGAATGGGAAGCGGACAGGGCCAGGGAAGCGGCGCTGGAATGGGAAGCGGACAGGGCCAGGGAAGCGGCGCTGGAATGGGAAGCGGACAGGGCCAGGGAAGCGGCGCTGGAATGGGAAGCGGACAGGGCCAGGGAAGCGGCGCTGGAATGGGAAGCGGACAGGGCCAGGGAAGCGGCGCTGGAATGGGAAGCGGACAGGGCCAGGGAAGCGGCGCTGGAATGGGAAGCGGACAGGGCCAGGGAAGCGGCGCTGGAATGGGAAGCGGCCAGGGACAGGGAAGCGGCGCTGGAATGGGAAGCGGGCAGGGCCAGGGAAGCGGCGCTGGAATGGGAAGCGGACAGGGCCAGGGAAGCGGCGCGGGAATGGGAAGCGGACAGGGCCAGGGAAGCGGCGCGGGAATGGGAAGCGGACAGGGCCAGGGAAGCGGCGCGGGAATGGGAAGCGGACAGGGCCAGGGAAGTGGCGCGGGAATGGGAAGCGGACAGGGCCAGGGAAGCGGCGCTGGAATGGGAAGGGGGACAGGGCCAGGGAAGCGGGGAGGGAATGGGAAGCGGACAGGGCCAGGGAAGCGGCGCTGGAATGGGAAACGGACAGGGCCAGGGAAGCGGCGCTGGAATGGGAAGCGGACAGGGCCAGGGAAGCGGCGCTGGAATGGGAAGCGGACAGGGCCAGGGAAGCGGCGCTGGAATGGGAAGCGGACAGGGCCAGGGAAGCGGCGCATGGGAATGGGAAGCGGACAGGGCCAGGGAAGCGGCGCTGGAATGGGAAGCGGACAGGGCCAGGGAAGCGGCGCTGGAATGGGAAGCGGACAGGGAAGCGGACAGGGCCAGGGAAGCGGTGCGGGAATGGGAAGCGGACAGGGCCAGGGAAGCAGCGCTGGAATGGGAAGCGGACAGGGAAGCGGCGCTGGAACGGGAAGCGGAAGCGGACGGGGCCAGGGAAGCGGCGCAGGAAGGGATAAGCGGACAGGGCCAGGGGAGCAGCGCTGGAATGGGAAGCGGACAGGGCCAGGGAAGCGGCGCTGGAATGGGAAGCGGCCAGGGAAGCGGCGCTGGAATGGGAAGCGGACAGGGAAGCGGACAGGGCCAGGGAAGCGGACAGGGGCGGACAGGGAAGGGAAGCGGCGGCAGGAATGGGAAGCGGACAGGGCCAGGGAAGCGGACAGGGCCAGGGCCAGGGAAGCGGACAGGGATGGGAAGCGGGGCGGAGGGAATGGGAAGCGGCACAGGGCGGCGCAGGGAATGGGAAGCGGCGCTGGAATGGGAAGTGGACAGGGAGGGAAGTGGAATGGGAAGGGAAGCGGACAGGGAAGTGGAAGGGGACAGGGCCAGGGAAGCGGCGCTGGAATGGGAAGCGGACAGGGAGGGAAGCGGCGCTGGAAAGGGAAGCGGACGGGCGCTGGAAGGGAAGCGGGCAGGGAATGGGAAGTGGACAGGGCCAGGGGGAAGGGAATGGGAAGCGCAGGCCAGGGGAAGCGTTACGGGAATGGGAAGTGGACAGGGCCAGGGAAGCGGCGAGGGAATGGGAAGCGGCGACAGGGAAGCGGAAGGGGCCAGGGAAGCGGCGCAGGAATGGGAAGCGGCGCGGGAATGGGAAGTGGACAGGGAAGCGGCGGGAAGCGGCGCGGGAATGGGAGGTGGACAGGGAAGCGGCGCTGGAATGGGAAGCGGAAGCGGACGGGGCCAGGGAAGCGGCGCTGGAACGGGAAGCGGCGCTGGAACGGGAAGTGGACAGGGAAGCGGCGCTGGAACGGGAAGCGGACAAGGCCAGGGAAGCGGCGCTGGAATGGGAAGGGGACAGGGAAGGGAAGCGCTGGAATGGGAAGCGGACAGGGGCCGGAACAGGGGCCAGGGAAGCGGCCAGGGAAGCGGCGCTGGAATGGGAAGCGGACGGGGCCAGGGAAGCGGCGCGGGAAGGGGACGGGGCCAGGGAAGCGGCGCTGGAACGGGAAGCGGACGGGGCCAGGGAAGCGGCGCTGGAATGGGAAGCGGCGCGGGCCAGGGAAGCGGCGCTGGAATGGGAGGTGGAAAGGGAAGCGGCGCTGGAATGGGAAGCGGCGCTGGAACGGGAAGTGGACAGGGAAGCGGCGCTGGAATGGGAAGCGGCGCTGGGGCAGGGAATGGGACGGGGACAGGGAAGCGGCGCAGCAAATGGGAAGCGGCGCTGGAACGGGAAGCGGCGCTGGAACGGGAAGCGGCGCTGGAACGGGAAGTGGACAGGGAAGCGGCGCTGGAATGGGGAAACGGTGCTGGAATGGGAAGTGGACAGGGAAGCGGCGCAGGAATGGGAAGCGGCGGAGGAATGGGAAGTGGACAGGGAAGCGGCGCAGGAATGGAAGCGGCGCTGGAATGGGAAGTGGACAGGGCCAGGGAAGCGGCGCAGGAATGGGAAGCGGACAGGGCCAGGGAAGCGGCGCAGGAATGGGAAAGCGGCGCTGGAATGGGGAAGCGGACAGGGCCAGGGAAGCGGCGCAGGAATGGGAAGCAGGCGGGGATGTGGTTGGCGACGTGGCAAAGGTCAATGATGTGCTCAGGGAAGTGGTCATGGGAGTTTTGCATAATACTTTCTGGAGATCTTTTCAATTCGGTGCTTTATTCATATGGCATGTTTTCCTGGTTTGCTCAACACTCTAGAAAGATTTTCTCTCCCCCACTACCACCTCCCCAAATAAAAATAATTGCTTTAATTGAAGAGTTGGTGTTTTGGTATCATTTGGCTGTTCTCAGAACTGCTCTCTGGAATCAGTGCTTGAAGTTCCTCTAGGTTCCATTAGATTTTGGGCCAATTTAAAAACTGTTTTAAGCTGAATTGGCTGCAGCCATTACTCAGTCAGAAATCATTTTAATATGCCAATTTGGTGCTCTAGAAACACTTCATGAATGCTGAAAACGGTTTGTAGGGAGCAAGTAATGCTTCCATAGGCTCTTGTGATTCTTCTGAGGCAATATGTTAAAGACAGCATGTTCCTAGGAGACGCTGATTTCTTAACCCATTCTAACTCAACTGTTTTCAACAGAATAATCTATATTCTCAAAGTAATTATGCATAAGTCGAAGAACATTTGATGCAAATCCCCCATAAATTTGCATCTAGCTTATCTCTTGAATATGAAAACACAAATCCGTTTCTTAAAATGGTGGAACATAGTGCAGAACAAAGAGCAGCCATTAAGGTGACCCAGCAGGGTATTGTGTATCAATGAGTTAATTAAAAATAAACAGAATTAAGAAAATATTACATCTATATAATAAAAAGGGTATACCTGAAAGAAAATTATGTATTTAACTGTTTGGTTACCAACATTCTGCAAAATATCGTCTTGTGCTCAACAGAAGAAAGAAACTCATAAGTTTGCAACTTGAAGATAACACAGTGATGGCACAATTCTCATTTTTGGGTGAACTTTCCCTTATGTAAGCAGTTTTTGTATAAGTAGCCTACAAGGAGTACTGCAGTGAAGGTAAACGTAGTTTTATAAATTCACATAAAACATATTTGCATACTATACTTTGATGTAAATATGTAAAATATATATTTTATGAATAGGCACATATTGATTAGGTCAAATGGATTAACCCTGACAAAAGCCCTTGATATTCATGAAATTAATGATATTCTTTTTGAAATATGATTTTAAATATATGTAGGCTACACCCATGATTTTTTTTTTTTTTTTTTTTTTTTTTTTTACTTATTGAAAATGCAGGTATTTTCATTCTTATAAGTATGTTAGTTAAATGAAAATAAATAAAAATAAATAGAATGAAGAAAATATTACATCTAAAGGTATATAATAAAAAAAATGTTTGCCTGAAAGAAAATTACGCATTATTTTTTTATTTATTTTTTTTGCCCCATAGTATTCAATGGCTGACCGTAGTAGGTGATTTCATATAATAATGCAAATGGAAATTCATTATTTGTCTGAATTTCAGCATTACAATGGAATAATAAGCTACTAGACATAAAATGAATTAGGGTCCTTGACCAATTAGAATGAAACGCATCCAAACTGGATAAAGGGGCCTCAATATTTTGCCCCGTACGAGACATAATGTCATAAAGGGGAGAAAAAGATAATCTACATCAATTAATCCCATGTGTTAGCTCTTTATCTTTCCATTCTTCCTTTTGTGTGACTGACTGAAGTTAGTAAACTACTGCGGTCACTTGAAAACTGGAAATTTCCAGCCTCCATGGCAAAAGCAGACACAGAAGTGGGGCAGTAGAGCTGTGGAAAGATTGCGCTCTCATCTCCTCCTTTTGACAAATTTATTCCCTATCAAATTAAGGTCTGCTGTACAGTAGAGATGTCAGTTAAAGGGTTAAGTTATGTTTTAGGTGGGATATTATGAAAGCAAAAGGCAGAAAACAAGACCAATGACCATGATTTATTAACCTGTTAACAGAGTATACACCATTTCCCCATGATATGTACTTACAAGTTATTTGCTCACCGGCAACTATAGTTACCCCTTGGACATTTGACTAAGTATACTAAAAACTATAGATCTCCTGGAAGATTTGTTTTGTTTGGATGATTCTAGGGACCTTCATGATTAGATATATATGTGTCAACAAAAAATACTTATTAGTAATATGAAAATTACATTTCTTTAGGAGGGTTTGCCTTCGCCATGCTTCCTGGAAGTAGGGGTAGGAACTTAACAGTCTCATGTAACAGGAAGGAAGTGAATACCTTTTTTTTTTTTTTTTTTCTTGAAATCCTTTATTTGGTTGTTTGCTTGCATGTCATTGAGAAACAAAACATGGATAACATCTAGAAAAATACTTTATTTTTCTAGATGTTTTTCTCTAGGAAAATGACAACTATAAAATGCGGCAACTATATTTGCCAATGGGCTTAAACATTTTGACTGTGGTCTGTGCTACAAGCGACACTTTTTTTTTTTTTTTTGTATTAGATCATGTTGTGTTCACGAGTGAAAAATAAGGACATGATTTGATCACACTAGTAATGATCTAAATGAATGAAAACAGGTTAATAGAACTCTGTAATTCCAGAATGGCAGCGAGGGCCATAAATATTTATCTCATCATTTAATGGAGCAGCAACCTCCTGTGTTGAACCTCTTGACAGCTTTGAGTTTCCCCACAGAATCAGAGCATGTGTTGATGTTGCTATTTTGCTAAAACGAGCACTTTTGCAGAAGGACTAGAAATATCTGACCTCAGTGTCTGTACTTAATTTGTCTGTTATTAATTTCAGCATTAATTTCAGTCGTGATGCATTTCTGGTGGCCAAGTTAGCAAAACCTTGGTTCCCTCAAAGAAAGCCAACAGGTTTTTTGGATTATTGCAGAAATAGGCTCTGTGACCAAGAAAAGTTTCTTACCAGTTTTGTTCATGATGATAATAAAATTCAGTTACCAGAAGTAAAAAACTAAACGTAAGCTATCAATGAAAGAAACCAGATTTTGAACTTTTTCAGAATGAATTTAAAAACATTTCACCTAAAATTACAGAATAATGTGCAAATGACTGTTTATAAACACACGGCTGTGATTGTGAACTAGGCTACCTCTTTGTTTAGATAACATTTCATGTCAACAACCTCTGTAATGCCATTTTGCCACTTGTTGTCAACCACTTTTTCGAACCAAAAGAAAAATCACAAGTGGGTATTACTGATGTATATGTCATAGAATAAATCATGAAAAAATATAGAGCTTATTTTAACCACAGACCTTATTTCAGGCATTTAACCAAAAACCCATTGACTTCAGTATGCTGGAAGTGGAATTGCTGAGCCACATTTGAATGAGTTAGCTTATAACTTGCAGGTCTATATACTGTTGCTGTGTGGCGCTTTAGCTACACACTCACGTAAAGAAGATATGGTTGATTACAACACATAGTAAATAATCACAAAGTCACATATCTGATAAGCAGAATAATTCACATAAATATTTGCGTAACATTTTACACTGTTTGTGGTAATCTGCTTTACCAGCAAAGAGTATTTCCTGGTTCGTATTTTACCTGGACAACATCAAGTCCTATCAAGTCAGCTGGAAAGGTTTGCCTTGTATGCACTGGTGCCTCAAGGGAATGTGGTCTTGGCCACAATGCTGTCCATAACAAATCACTTGGTTCTTTTGTTATCATATAATCAGATGTCATTGCTTTTTTTTCCAGTTCTGCACCATATCATTCTCTGTGAACATCTCAGCCCTTCCCTCTGAGACTTCAACATGGATATGTACTCATCACCTCAAGCTAAGCCTTAACAAGACTGAGGTGCCCTTCACTGCTGTCATAACCTCTATCTCGGTTAAAGGTCAGACAGACGCTGATTCCTAATGCTGAAAGAAACTGGTTCACTATGACCACACTAACTCACACTAGCTGCTCTGCCTGCATCTCCCACACAATCCAGACTGAGACTAACACGAACACCAAATAATGAAAGACACAATTGATTTATCCTGTGCATTTATCCTATAGCTAGATGTTCATTGATTCCTGAAGGGACATGCAGGACACAAAATACCAGCGTTCACAACAGGCAAAATGAGAAACATAAGAGATGGTGAGGCAATCAGGAGCACATCAAGATCTATTACACACTGTTGATGACAATGTCTAAAAAGAAAGTTGAATGTGCTTCTAGCTTTGAAGGCGCAAAGGAATTAGTTCAGATTGAACATTTTAGTCTATCAGCTACAAAATGCCACTACAGTACTAAGTCAAAATAAATGACACTGTGTGCCAAATGTGTACAATATCTGAAAAAAAAAAAAAAAATTCTGCTTTCTAAAGCTGACAGCAGGAACATTACATTGCTGCTCATATGATTAGTACTTAAGAGCATTGCAGCAGGTTTAGTGAGACACATTTAAATGAATGTTTGACACTCTAATTTGTCTCCTTATTCTCTGTTCTATCTATAAAAGTGTCTATCAAATATTCTCTGATTAAAAAAAAAAAAAATGACGCAATTAAAGCAAATTGAAATAGCCTGATTATCTTCATGACAGACTGAAATGGAACAAATCACAGAGGACTTTTTGTAAATAAAAATGCATTTTTAAGTGACCTGACTGGTTAAATAAAGGATAATAGAAAAGTGCTTCTAAAATTGAAAATTCATAAAGTTTGACAGTATAACTACTACGTTTAAAGGAAGCCAGATTTTTGCCAGCAAAGTTATTATTAAATAGAACCATAACAATAAAATTATTTGTTGCGTCTCCCTTGCCGTCTAGGGTTTTTGGGAGGTAACACATAATGTTTAATAAATAAAAGGATATTTAAGCTAAAATACTTTTCTCTGCTATGCAGGCATGCTCTCAATGTCAAATGCAGAAATGTTAATCCATGCATTTATGACCTCAAGGTTAGATTACTGTAATGCTTTATTGGGTGGTTGTTCTGCACGCTTAATAAACAAACTCCAGCTAGTCCAAAATGCAGCAGGTAGAGTTCTTACTAGAACCAGGAAGTATGTCCATATTAGCCCAGTTCTATCAACACTGCACTGGCTCCCTATTAGACATCGTATAGATTTTAAAATCTAGCTTATTACTTATAAAGCCCTGAATGGTTTAGCACCTCGAGTGTTTGAACGAGCTCTTGTTACATTATAGTCCTCGATGTCCGCTGTGTTCTCAAAACTCTGGCAATCTGATAATACCTAGAATATCAAAGTCAACTGCAGGCAGCAGATGCTTTTCCTATTTAGCGCCTAAACTCTGGAATAACCTACCTAACATTGTTTGGGAGGCAGACACACTCTTGCAGTTTAAATCTGGATTAATGACCTATCTCTTTAACCTGGCTTACGCATAATACACTAATACACTTCTAATATCCAAATCCGTTAAAGGATTTTTAGGCTGCATTAATTAGGTAAACTGGAACCGGGAACACTTCCCATAACACCCGATGTACAGTACTTGCTACATTGTTAGAAGAATGGTATCTACGCTAATATCCAGATCAGATGGTCACGCAGTCATCCGGATCCAAACTGAACTGAGCTGAATGATGACATCACTGAATTCAATGAACTGCCTTTATCTGTCATTTTGCATTATTGACACACTGTTTTCCTAATTAATGTTGTTCAGTTGCTTTGACACAATCTGTTTTGTATAAAGCGCTATATAAATAAAGGTGACTTGACTTGACTTGTTTTAGCTTTTTATTTATGAAACATTTTGTTAGTTAATTTAAATTATAAGTTACAAGTTAAATTTTCCAAATTACTCTTTTGCTGAGGAGTAAGGTGTGTGTTATTTTGTTTCAGGCAGAGTTTTGGGTGAACGTTGGGTTGAGCAAATTTTAGTCTTGTGGCACATCGTGATAAGGTTTGATGGCGTTTGCAGAGTTTCATTGATAATCCCTAATTAGAGGTTATAGAGAAATGCACGAAAGATGAGTTGTCAATAATAGCTGCCCACTTCCAAATTACGATTCCAAAAAATAAAATTAAGGCGGAATTGATTGATTGTCTAAGCGAATTCGGAGTTTTAAGCTTGCCAGATGTAGATAGAAGGATGGTGCCTATGGACGAGGAGCAGGATGTGGTGGAAACAGGTAGAAGGGAAGGTGAGTTAACCGCAACCGAGGCAGAGGCTAAAGTTGGGGCAACTCTTTCACCTTTTGAACCTTTTCACTAGGTACTCCCAAATCAACAGGGGAGGCACAGTTGAAAGTGTGAATTGCATGGCTCCGTGTGGAGGCTCAAGAGAGAGCACAGGCCCGCCAGGCAGAGCTAGATCTGCGTCTACAAGTCCACAAGCTTGATATTGAAGCCGATAAGGAAGTTTAGCATCAACAGTTTGACATTGTGGCGGAAAAGGTTGCGGCAGGTTCCTCTGTCCAGCAAAACTTCTCTTCGGTAAGTGATAATTCAGCTAATTCGTATTCAGCCACTTTTGATGTGGGTAAGCACATTGCTTTAGTGCCATTTTTTTTTTTTTTTTGCAAATCAGAAGTGAATAGTTATTTTAATGCTTTTGAAAAGATCACGACTTCCTTGAATTGACCAAAAGAGGTATGGTCGTTATCACAGTGCAAATTAACTGGCAAACTTTTTGGAGGTTTATTCTACTTTGTCTTTAGAAGACAGACTTAAGTATGATGTGGTTAAGCTAGCCATACTCAAAGTTTACAAACTAGTTCCAGAGGCCTATAAGCAGCAATTTCGTACTCATAGGAAAAATGCCAGTCAAACCTACATTGAATTCGCCCGAGACAAGTAAATTATTTTTGATAGATGGTGCACTTCTTGTAAAGTGGACACTTTTAAGTCGCTTAGAGAACCTGTCTTACTCGAAGATTTTAAACATGGTCTTCCAGAAAGAATGGTCCTGTATTTAAACAACAAAAAGCAGCAGCAGTATCTCAGGCAGCTGTGTTAGCGGATGACTTTGTGCTTACGCACAGAATTTTTTTTTTATTTTTTATTTATTTATTTATTTTTTTTTTTTCGGTCAGTAGGTGCTGAGAAAATATATGTGAAGTTGCCGGTGAAAGTTCAGCAGCCCAAATTGAGTGTTGAAAAGCCAAAGAAATGTGGGAAGACATGCTGTCTTTGAAGCATAAACAGCATTCCTAGACAAAAGAGGTTGTGTTTACAAATACTGTTAGTCAATGCACATATTAGCAGACAAAAGATAAAATCGACAGTGTATATGTTCCAATTATTTTCAAAGGATATGTGTCACTATCAGGTAAGGAGGAGGATCAGGTAGAAGTGCATGTCTTAAGAGACACTGGTGCAGCCCAGTCATTTGTGTGCAGATGTTTTGCCTTTTTCTGATCAGGTGTCAGTTGGATCCAGTAGACTGGTCCAGAGTTTCATTATGGAGATCATAAGAGTCCCTGTTCACCGCATTCACCTGCAAACAGACTTGGTGTCTGCTTTTGTAGAGGTAAGAGTACCCCCGGTCTTACCAGTGAAAGGAATATCCTTTATTTTAGGTAACGATTTGGCCAGAGGGAAAGTCGTACCTTCACTCGAAGTGAGTGACACTTTGTCGACAGAGCATAGCTGAATTGTCTCAGAAATATCCAAATGCATTTACTGCTTGCGTAATCACACCTGCTCAAAAAGATAATGAGGTGTCTTTGTCTGACTCTTTCTTATGTGTAGATCAGGAGGCTGAGGAAAGGCCTGAAGATAAGTCTCACATCAGTGATCAGGTGAGTGAGGTCGTAGTGAGTGACCCATTGACTTTGACAGAAACTCGTGAGAAATTAATTGAAGCTCAGAAGAATGATGTTTCACTTGTGAAATTCTTTAAATTGGCTGAGATGCCAGAACTTAACAATGTCTCATTTGTTGTGAAGGATGGTCTACTAATGCGAAAGTGGCATAAAAATAACACTACAGATGATGAGTGGAATGTTGTTTATGAGGTGGTGGTTCCCTCAATTTTTTGCCAGCAGGTACTATCATTGGCGCACAGTCATTTGCTGTCAGAGCACCTAGGAGTGACGAAAACATACAACCGTGTCTTACAGTATTTATTTTAGTATGGTTTTAAGCGTGACGTGATGCAGTTTTGTAAGACTTGTCATGTTTTTAAAACATTAATATTAAACATCACATATCCAGTGCTTATCACCCGGAGAGTCAGGGGTCATTGAAAAAGCGCCATCATTCATTTAAAACAATGCTTAGGAAGTACTGTATTGAGACAGGGTCTGAGTGGGACGAAGGTGTTCCTTTGCTTTTATTTGCAATTCGTGATAGAATGCAGGAGTCTATCAAGTTCAGCCCATCAGAGCTGGTGTTTGGCCATGCTGTAAAAGGACCAATGAAAGTCCTGAAAGATAGGATGTTAGGCATTGTGGACTCTAAAAAAAATCAGTGTGTTAGACTATGTGAGTAAATTCCATGACTGATTTCAGAAGGCGCGTACCTGCATGCTGGGTCGTGAGTCATTGACTAAAGCTCAGGGTAAGATGAAAATGTGGTATGACATATCTGCTGTAAGCAGATCTTTTGCAGTGGGCGACCAAGTGCTGATTTTACTTCCTGTTACTGGATCTGCTTTAACGGCAAGTTTTTCGGGTCCTTACTGTCAGGGTTTTTGCACTGTCACTGTCTGTTTTGTGTTTTGTTTCTTGTGTTTATGTCTTGTGTCAGTACATGGCCTTGTTAATTGTTTTCTCGGCCATGTGCTCCCTTAGCCCCTCCTCCTTGTTTCCTTTCTTCCTCACCCTCTTGTTAGCCTCATTAGTCTAATTGTGCTCACCTGTTCCTCATGTGTGTTCCTCCCTATTTATAGTGCTCCTTACCCTTTTTTTGTGTACCCTTTTTTTGTGTTTTTTGTTACCCCCTTTGTGTCTCTGGCTGAGGCTGGTTTGTGGTCTTTTTATGCTTGTCTGTGTCTCCCTGCCTGGTTGGTCTTGTTCCCTTGTTTTGTCTAGTCCTTGTAGTTCCATGTTCTTGTCTTGCTCCTTGTTTTAGTAATCTGTTTGTTTTTGCTTTTACTTGTAATATTTATTTAGTTTTTCTAGACCTGATTCTTGGTTTTGTTTGATATTCTTTAAGTTGGTTAATTTCTTTTTTTTTTTTTGCTCCTTTTTATTAGTTCATTGGTTTATATTTTCCCTTGTCTTGGCCTGACCTGTTCCCATGTGTCCTGCCCTGGTTCTACCTGCCTGGCACGGTGGTGAACAAGTGTCTGAGCTCTCCTCTATGGTGCCTTGTGTGGTCTTCTCCAGCCTGGTATTGCCGCCCCCTCTGATGCCAAAGTATTCTGCCAGTTGTTTTCTGAAGCTGTCACAGTGGCCTTCCCTAGCTGTTCCTGTTTACTGTGTTCCTGTTTTGGTATCATTTGTGCGTGTAATTAACTTCTTTTTTGTGTCTGTTTTTTTTGTAAATAATTGTTTTTTATCTCTGAATTTGGTTGGGTCCTCCTTCCTAGATCCCTGACACTTACGAGATCCTGGAGAGAAGGGGTGAGACAGATTACGTACTGAGTACACCAGACAGAAAATGTCAAAAACAGCTATGTCATATCAACATGTTAAAAGATTACCATACCAAAGATGATGTGAAGTTTCTTCACGAAAAGGAGAAAAACATCCCTCCCAGAACAATATAGGACGTAACATTATTAAAATATTACTTGAAATAAAATAAACATTAACTTAAAGTATGAAAATAAATTAAACAAACCAAAACTTAAAACTTAAAACTATTCATATTTAAATAATACTAGACATATTTATAATAGACAAATAAAACGAAAATTATAATTATTATTGAAATGAAAACAGAAAATAAAATCTAATTTCAGTAATTGAGAAAAAAACAATGCACAGTACATACCTTGGTTTTATTTATTCACATATGTATTTTTTTGTTTTATAATACAATACTTTGTATGGAGCATTGAATGACAGACTGTTCGATATTTCATTAATAAATTTGCATATGACAGTTTGAATGTTGTGAGAAATGGAGTGAGAAATCAGTGAAATTAAGAAAAAAAGAGGGAAGAAATGGTTTAAAAGCAGAGACACAAATAGGAGGCAGAAGATGGAGGGTTAAAAACAACCCCCAAGGGTGGGCACACTTACAGGCACATCAAAGGACCATCATGGCAGTGAGGTGCTAAAAGGAGTTCTGCAAGGCTTCCTAAATATACCATTCAGAGTTCCTCATCAAAGACCAGAGAGAAAATCTCTAGGTACAGACATGATAGCATCATTTACCTGGAGAACTGTCTCTGCACTCAAGCAGGCAAGCCTTTTAACTTAGACTGAAATGTCGATATTATAAAGCACTGTGGGATACGAAGATATGCAGGATTTTGATATGCCTCCAACAACATGGAGCAAAAAACGGACGATTTCCTTAAAGCCTCTTGTTGAGCCTCTAATCTAAACAGGAACTTTTTGTACATGGAGCAAAAAACGGACGATTTCCTTAAAGCCTCTTGTTGAGCCTCTAATCTAAACAGGAACTTTTTGTAGGATAAGCTTGTAATCCTATAACAAATAAAACATCTTACAACATCTTTGTTCTATCAGGATTAAGCAGCTTAAAAGTGAGTAATCACTGATGGCAGAGTGCTGAATTATTAAAAATAAATGCACAGCTGCGGTGGTAATATGAGTGTTTACTCTTTCCAATAACTGAACAGTTAGTTCAAAAGAGTCCTGTTTACTAATGTGATATTTTTCCCCCTACATATTTACATTTCCATATAGCACATTATTGCCTTTTATTTTAAAAAAACTCCCAGACCATTTGATCCTTAAAGCCTCTTGTTGAGCCTCTAATCTAAACAGGAACTTTTTGTAGGAACTGTAATTCTTGATTTATCCCTGTGATGGCAAAGCTGAAGTTTCACTTCAGTTTCGCACGAGACTTCAGAAATCATTCTCATATGCTTTGCTGCTCAAGAAACATTTCTGGTTTGTATATGATTCTTTGATGAAAAGAGCTTTCTTCAAAAGATCAGCATTTATTTGATATATATATATATATATAATATATTTAATTTTTATATATGATATATAAAATTATTCAATATTTTATATTATATTAATATTATTTAATTTAATTTAATTAATAATGTCCTTACAGACACTTTTGATCAGTTCAATATATCCTTGTTGAATAAAATAAAAATGTATACATTTCTTTAAAAAAGTACTATAGAAAATGCATAAACCTTAAAGTTTTAAATGGTAGTGTATATATTTTATTTTAATTTTAATTTTTTTACTATATTATTTTTTCACACTGATGTTAAAGTAAAACCATCTGTCATTAATTTGTTTCGTGATATCTCTTTAATTTAAGCCCTGTTCTATGTTCAAAGTTCTAATTTTATATATATACTTTTTGTTTTGTGTTTTATTTTTAGTTTTTGATCTTTTGACAGCCCTAAATGAAGCTCAATTACAATGTTCTACACACATGAGAAAGAATACATCAATAGAATAAAAACAAAATGTTTACAACAGCAGCAATGGCAGCTATATTCATTAATAATACATGTCGGTAGGTTGTATTGTATTCAACTTCAAATCCTACCTGAACTGAAAAGTATTTTCTCTTTTGTTTATATCCAGCATGGCACTTTTTGTGTTTAAAAATATACCTTGACCTCCTACACCATAATAATGGCTGAAGTCTCAACCTTTAACAGTGGGTGTTAACAGTGATGGACCTGAGCAGTATTGACAGCTTTATGTAAGATAGATTTGTTTGACAAAATAAATGTCATTCCCATGCTTCTGGTCACAGTGGGATCTCACAACACAATACAATACACGCAGCAGTGTATGATAGCTATGTTCACTCCATGTGCAATTAGAATTTTGAAGTTTTTGTTCTCAGAGGAAATAGCTCATAATCAGTTTGATCTAATTCTCAGCCTCATGGCTCATTTATTCTCTCATTAGCGTTCAAGTGAGGAAACTTCATGTTAAAGAGTATAATTGCAAAATCATTTGTGCAACAATGCAAATGTGACACTTTTTTAAACCCAATAAACCCAACTGTTGTTTTATACATGTCTGCTTTTTCTTCTTCTTACTTTCTCAACTCTATGTAATCATGAGGAATTCTCCCAACTTCAACATGTAGTTCTAATACAGTGTGAGATGCAAAAAAAAAAAAAAAAAAACTATAAAAAAAAAAAAAAAAAAAAATTGGAATGCAATAGGAGATATTTAAGTTTGAGCTCTATTACTCTTATACTATCACGGATCCCACCATCACATCCTCTGCACCAGGTCGCATACCTCCACTCATCAGAACATAATCACCAGAATATTAATTATCTGCACCTGTTAATCATTATCCTGGTCATTATGAACTGGTTATATACCCATCACTCCCACGTCACTCTGTCTGCTCTTGTCAGTCTCTTTGTGCTAGCCAGACTGCTTACAGTTCATCGGCATCCTCAAATTAGTCTAACTCACTGGAGTATTTGGGTATTTACCTCCATCAATAAGGACATTTCTCATCTCAGACCATCTGCATTACCTTTCTGGTATTTATCATCATCCTGATCCTGTGTTTTGAATACAGCTGTGTCCCAAAGTTGAGAGTGCAAACTTCGAAGGCCACGGACTTCAAAGACCAGGCCTCTGAAGTGCAAAAAGGGTCCTCCAAAGTGCGTGAGATGCTCCGCCTTCACAGGATTTCTTAATTCCATCACCAGGTGTTTCCGATTATTGCTCTGTCGCATGGCAATGGAGCGAGAAGAGCGCTGACGAGAGGACAAGTCCCTTGGCCAGGATAGGTGACGGTGGAGCCAGAATTGCTCGTGTACGGGGGTTTTTTATGATTTACTTATGGAGGAGACCGTGATGAACCTCAGGCTTAGCCAAGACCGAGGCCAGGTAAATTACACTGGTTTGCTGTGATCTTTCTCGGATTACAACTTTAAAAGCAGGTACTGGCTTGGAGCTTACTTGAATAATGTAATGATATATACGAAAAACTACAAAATATACACAGCAGTTCAAATGCTGACTGACATCTAAAGGTGCAATTTTATGTAATTTATTGTCTTGACCATATGTAGACAGGTTTGCAACCCCCTATCTTTTTTTTTTTTTTTTTTTTTTTTTTTTTTTTTTCTTTTAGGCAGTTAACCATAAAATAAAACTTAAAAAAAAAAAAAAAAGAGAGCGTAGTACAGCTTAATGTCCAGCAATTTTAAATTTAATAAACTTGAACATTTTAGATGTAAACTGCAACATACACAGAAGTGCAGCAGTATTAATGTTAATTATTACTCTCAATACCTTAAGTATATTAGAGTATGCAAGATAATACTTTTTACTTAAGGGATAGTTTCAGCTGAGCAAAAATGATAAAACTGTAATCATTACTCACCCTTCAGTTGCTCCAGGTTTGTAATTTATATTTTTGGGTGAACTATCCTTTCAGCTAAGGTTTTAAATAGTTTTTCCCCAATATGGTATTGGTAGTTTACTAAAGTATGTGAATATTTCTTGTACTAATTATGTTGTCATGGCTCTAAACAATTTCTATTTTCCTTTCCCTAAATCAGACCAGACCCCTGTACTGCAGGATAAAGCTGAATGTGCCAGCACAGTGCTGGACAGGTGTTTTTTTGTTTTGTTCTGGGAGAGGGTGGACTTTGCTGTTGTGTTTGATGTGATGTGAAGTGAAATGTGGATTGTGTGGTGTGATACGGTCCATGGTGTTTTTTTTGTTTTGTTTTGGTACATCATACAGATGGTCTCCAGAGTGTTTGACATGTGCCTCGTTCCATTGTCACCACATTGTTCTCAGAGTCTCTGAGGAGGTGCTGGCCATTCACCAAGAGATTGACCTCCTGAAGACCCCAGAACACATGGAGGCAGGGCCGAGCTTAAACTGATGTTGTTTTTCTGATGTTAAACTTAAGCTGTTGTAATTGTTTGTAAAGTACTTTTTTTATTATGTATAAAACAACTTGTTTTAATGTGTGAAAGTATTTACAGGACAAATAAACATATAAAAGAATGTTTTGTGGAAAATTGTTACACTGAAAAAATTAACAATGTACAGAAGCATTTTTATTTACACATGTGAATATGCAAAACAAAAATACAAAATGTACAGAAAGTACTCGGGCTTATTTATGAACAAATTATACACAATGTATACAATTTATGCATTTCATTTTTAACTTGTATCACAAAAATGAACTATAGAAATTAGGTTGTTTCATTGACAATATGACATTTAAAAATATATATTGGGAAAAACTGTAATGTACTAATTTTTTTTTTTTTTTTTTTTTTTTTTTTTTTTTCTCTCACTGTTTTCTCTTGGCTAAAGAAGAATGTACTTGTTTGAGTTTGATGTCCTCCCTGTGCAGCTCCACCAGCTTCCACTCACTCCCTCACCTGTCTCAGGACACTTCACAAATAAACCATGCCTGTTAACAACAAAAACACATGCCCCCTTTCTCCAGAATAGTATTAAAACAAAATGGAAACACTTATGAAAAAAGACAGGTTTGCAATCTTAACATTAGAAAATATGAAACAGCAGGACATGGATACAAAATACTGAAGTGCTAAAGTTTGGTTAAAACATTTGTAGACATATCTTGCATGACAGCACTTCAAAAACACAACAAAGGGAAAGACCATTGCCTTATATAGTGGCTGTCTTATTGTTTGTGGGCTTTGTTAAAAAAAAAAAAAAAAACCTGCCTTTAAACACTTTCGCTAGGTATTTGAGTAAATGAAAACACAAACTTACATTTCAATGTGAAATCCTCCACAGAACTCTCACCTAGGGCTGGGAGTCGATTCCAAAAAGAATCGATTCCTCGATTCCGGGGCGTTGAGAATCGAGAGTCGATTCCAAAGATTGGAATCGATTCCATCAAGGGGGGTCGACTCCTCATTCAGAGTCTTTTTCAGTTCAACAAAGCTTATCAATGGGGAGTCTCTCAAACGGAAGGCTACATCCGACAAAAGCTGCACACATTTAAATCCCCACAAAAAAAAAGAAAAGAAAAAAAAAAAGAAAAAAAAACGAGTCGGTAGGCTACTGATCAATTGAATTTTAGGATGTAGGCTAGCCTTCCGTTTCAGGAAGCAACAATTCACCAAAGCCATAATTACAACAGTTGTGAGATAAAAGATTATTATATAAATAAACGATGGGAGTTCGAGGTTATTTTACGGTAGAAACGTGGCTTGTCCACAATTTTGAGCGGTTCATGACAGAATAGATCATGACGTCAATGAGGGTCTTGATCTTATTACCATCTAAAAATACTATTTTTTTTTAAAACATTTCTATCAGCCATTGATTATTAATTATAAAAGAACACGTCACGAGCATAGATCAGTGGCTGAGGAGAGCGCATTGATTGACAGATAAACCATGAGCTCTATCAGTTATTAATGTTCTGGTTATTTAGTTTCAGTGTACAGTTTGTTAATATGTGCAAAGTATACAAAGTAAACTTCATCATTCAGCTCAACTGTGCACAATTTCTTTTAGACACTTCATGTCTTATTTAATATATGCGATAAACACATGTCCCTGCTGAGCTGGGCTATGACTAATTTCACGAGCAAAGCTGAAAAAACAAAACTTTTCATATCATCATTTTTTTTACAAATTTTTTCAGCTTCATATTATATGAAGGATACATTATACGACCTATCCTGCAGTCATCATGATGAGATAAGGTTCCTTTAATCTAAAAAAAAGAAGAAAAAAAACAAGAATTGAAAAAGAATCCCGAACAAAAAAGAATCGAAAACTTCCCATCGATTCCAGGACCAGGAATTGGAATCGATTCCAAAAATTGTGGAATCGAACAGCCCTACTCTCACCTGCCTCTGAATATAAACACCTTCGTCATATGCACGCAAGTGATTCTGGGATATGGTAGGGTGCGAAGTGTCCATAAGATGTACACTTAATTTTCCTGGGAAATGAAGGGCGCATTTGAAGTCGAAATTCGCACTTCAAATGCAGTCTTCGGAGTGCGCATTCTGACTTTGGGACAGCTTACGTCGTGACGCTGTGACGCAATCGCACTTCACATCTGCACTTCGGAGTCCACACACTTCAGTTTGGGACACCCTTCATTACGCCACTGTGACGCATTCGCACTTCAAATGCGCACTTCGGAGTCCATGTGTGATGCTTGCTACTGTCATACAACTCATTCAAAATAAAACCACTTTTCATTGTTCAGTTCTAGCTCCATTTTGGTCTCTCTGGGTTAAAAAAAAAAAAAAAGGTTTAATTAGACTACACATAAAGAGCACTGCGCTGGATCACATAGGAAAGGGTTTTTTTTTTTTAGACACTATGGAACCAGATAACAACCCCTCCATGACATAATCATCCAATTACTAACAAGCCAATATTCCTGTTGCAATTATTCGCTAAATGATCTTAGAGCGAACGCTTAGGGAAGAGTGTAATAGACTTCCCACTGAATTTATAGCCTTCTCTTAAGAAAAGAAGAAGAAGAAGAAAATCTAAAAATGGAAGAGATTGTTACTGTGTAAAAAGTGAAAACAAGCAAATGCATAGACGTATAACATATTAGTCATTTAGTGTTTTGATTGACATGCACACAGACTCTACATGTGTGTTTAGTATGTTTTCGAAAGCTTTATATACAGTATATAATATATACACACACAGTACTGTTTATTTTTATTTTTATTTTTTAAAGAAGTGAATATACTTTATCAAGCAAGGATGCATTAAATTGATAAAAAAAAAGTTACATTAAAGAGATTTATAATGTTACACAAGTTTTCTATTTCAAATAAATGCTGCTCTTTTGCTGTTCTGTTTTTTTCTAGACATCAAAGAATCCTGAAAAAAAAAAAAAATCCTTTTTTGTAGTTTCAACAATAATATGCAGCTCAACAAAATGTTTCTTGAACACTAAATCAGCATATTAGAATGATTTCTGAAGGATCAAGTGACACTGAAGAGTGGAGTAATGATGCTGAAAATGCAGCTTTGCCATCACAGAAATAAATTACATTTCAAAATATTTAAAAATAGAAAACAATATGATTCACTTTATTGCTGTTACTTTTTACTGTGGCCTTGGTGAGCATTAGAGACAAAAACAACAATCTTACCACTAACCTCTGAATCACAGAGTACATTTTAAGAAATCTTAATGCAAATCATCATGCATTCAAAACATGAAACAACATGAAAATTACATTTATTAGGCTGAGATTTTATGATCGTTCCTCGCCTATACAGAGCTGAGAATTTATGAAAATGAAATAAGGCGAAAAGTATGAATTTTGCAAGCTGACAATTTTGTTTATTTGCTGTCTGCATTGTATTTGAATCTAATTCATCTCTCTGACCCTTAGAATTAAACTTTTTTGCTGCTGTGCCTTTGAAACTGTAAACTACACTCCTCACATATGAAATGAGAAACAGTAGTGGAGGCTGGGACTGGTTGGTTACAACGGTTGATTTGATTGACACACAGGGTTGATTTCTGGGTCAGAACTGGGTGCTGAATGTTTGTGCCTTTTATTCGATCAAGACATTAGAGATCAAAACCAACTATTAAAATATAGTTGATTTTTTTTTTTTTTTTTTTTTTTTTCAAAACCTCAGCCTCAACAACAACAACAAAAAGCTCCTTATGGAAGCTATAATTTAAAGTTAAAAAATAAGATATAGTCATATTGTGACAGCTGGGTGATTTGAACAGTGGTTCCCTTTAAATACAAGTGCACACACTAATATATTTAGACTATAATGTATTTATTTAACAGAGCTGTGAACACTAGAGATGTTTGGAGTGATGCTGAGAATGTCTTCAGTAAGCATGTGATGTTCCTACATCATGTCACAGTTGCAGATTAACAGAGAAAGCAAACAAGTTACGAGTAAGTTAGTAAACATAGTGCTGTGAGTTTGAATTTTCAAGATAAACTCGTTGGTAAATTTAACTTCATGATCAAAGTGATGTTTACTGTAAGATAAAAATACAAAATACACTTGTTAAAGTCCAATCATCATGTATTTAAATGCTGAGAGTTCTTGCATGCTAGCAGTCTGTCAGGAGCTGACAAGCCCTCACCTTGCTCCCAACTCCTACTTATCAGCACCTCACAAATTTTCCCATCCATAAATCTCTTCATCCTCACACATAAATAATGGAAGAAAGGCCACGCTGAGCATCAGAACATCTGATTTGACAGTTCAAATGAAGCCTAAGAGACAAATCTTCCAGTTATAACTATTTCTAGAACTCCCACCCATGCAATTTTATCTTATCTGATATATTTAGACACTCTCCACATCTGTACGCATTATTAATGCTGTATCAGCAATGGTGGCAGCACTCTTGAACAGTTTTTACTACACTACCATAAATAATAATGACTCTTGAACAGTTTTTACTACACTACCATAAATAATAATGATTTTTTATTTTTATTTTTTTTATCATTATGTTTAAGGACATAAATGTAAAAATAAAATGTCACTGCATTGTAAATCATGGTATTCAAAGGCTGAACTGTCTCTACAGAAAATGTTAAAGCTTTGATCCACTGACAATGTTACAATGCCACTTGGCAAAAGTTGTTATGATTCAGTGAAGACATTTATTGTGTTTTGCAGTAAAGATAACACAGCTTGTAATGTAAGTAAAAGAGAATAAAAATATTGTTAGATACCGCCAAAAATGGATTATGACCCAATTCTTCTATATAGATAAAGAATAAAGATGATCAAAAAAAGTGCCAATGACAATCATACAATAAAATAAAACAGTAATGATAATGCAGTTTTCCACTTATCTAATAAGAATAATGATGATTATGATGATGCTATTATTATTATTATTATTATTATACTCTAAAAAATGCTGGGTTGTTTCAACCCAACTTTGAGTCAACTATTAAAAATAAAAAAATAACAAAATTAAAGGGGTCATATGACATTGCTAAAAAGAACATTATTTTGTGTAGTGCAATGTTTTTATGTGGTTTAAGGTTAAAACAACAACAACAACAACAAAAACACTGGAAAATTATTTTCCACATACTGTTCATTATTGTTTCTCCTCTATTCTCCGCCTTTCTGAAACGCGTTGATTTTTACAAAGCTCATCGTTCTGAAAAGCGAGGTGTGCTCTGATTGGTTAGCTATCCAGTGCGTTATGATTGGCCAAATACCTCAAGCGTGTGATGAAATGTTACTCCCCTTAACATATTGTGATGCTGTGTCCCGGTGAGATGAGACAAAACCAATAAAACCCATTACAAACTAGGCATTTGTTGCAGTCAGTTGGGACATAGTTAATGATTATAATGACTTATGTTGTCTTTTTACGTATTGCGTTGCATATTGTGCCGTGTAAACATAAAACCATTTGTCTACATTTGTGATCGGAGAAACAACAAACAACAAGCACTACTCTACACTGCTCAAAACTCGTGTTTGAATTATCAGTGGCAAATTTTTTAAATATGAAAACATACTTACAGATTGTGAGTCAGAACAGCCGGCATTGTAGTCTTCTCTCCCAGGATCAGGAAACAGTCCTCCGTTAAATGCGTTGCACACACACAAATATTTGGTTTGAACTGTTCTGGAACAGTGGTGTAAACACAACTTAATCACTGATTTCTAGTTGTGCCCTCTTTTGGAACACCAAACAAAGTATTTTCAATTTCACACCGAAACACGCAGCATCTCCACAACATGGTGGCGGTGGCAACAATACTACAGCAAGAATCAAAGTTACTCATTCTTTCTTTGCCTGAACATTTGGGTGGTGTTATGCAGATCTTCCCACACAATGACATAGACATGTGGGGGCATGTTTAAATGAGGCATTTAAGGAGGGTGTTGGATGAGTATTAACTTTTATGTGGAATATCTCTTTGGATTTGAGACTTCAGTCTTTGCAACTTTAGAGATCTTATCTATTCACAAACAGCTTGTAACACTCCAAAGAGACTGGAAAACTTGAAATCGCATCATATGACCCCTTTAATGCAACGGTTTGGTAAGGTTAGTCCATATTTGACCCAGTGTTGGGTTGAAACAACCCAGCATTTTTTAGATTGTATTTTTATTATTATTATTATTTTTATTATTAAAAGGGGATTGACGGTTGATTTAGACTAGTATAAAATCTAAATAATTGTTTTGCCTGAAATTATAAATACAGATATCAAAGGATAACACTATGTGATAAATAAAACTACTATTTCAGTCAACTATGTAACTATTTCAGTCAAATTGGTTTGACCACTTCAAACAGAGCCCACTGTCTCTCTGTGCTCATGACCCAAGAAAAGATAATAATGACTCACAAAAAAAAAAAAAAAAAAAAAAAAAAAAAAAAACTTTTAGATATATGATTAAACTACTAATTCTCTTGGAAACCATGAGGCAACAACTTTTTGTCAGCATCCTTAGTCTCATGATCTGATTACCATTTTGAATCACTCTTCTACAGTTAAAAAAAAAAGTCTGGAAAACATTTTTTTTTTTGTACATTATTAATTAAATTTTTTAAAACATCTAAACAATTTACCGTTCAAAAGTTTGTGGTTGTATGCTGTTTTTGAAGATTAGTCTCTTATGCTCACCAAGGCTACATTTATTTAAGCAAAAATACTGTAAAACATCCTACTGAAAATCTGAGTTGTGGACTGTTGTAGCCCAGAATCTTGACTAATTGTTTTTGCTGCTCTCTGAACATTTTGTCATACACAGTCTTTAATTCAATATTAAAACTAATATTTCAGCCATTCACTCTCTTCTGTGAGGCCCAAAGGTTTCATGGGAACTCTTAGCATGCACGGGTAATTAGCTTATTGACACCCGGGAATATCAGAAGTCAATTTCCATTGATTGTCCTAAAGAGAGCCAATCAGTCACACAAGTCCCTTGTTACTCAACCTCATGAAGCTCATCATCAGGAGATGCAGATCAGGGCACTGGTGCAGAAAGCCAAAGCAGTCTTTTCTTTTAATCATGGAGTAGTGATGAGAAACACAAAGGGTATAATTAAAAAAGGATGAAAGGAAAATGACAGTGGGGTTTCATACAGGATATCTGCTATTCCACCTAATTAACAAGTCACTTCTCTTAAAAGCGAATAAACACTATTAACACATTAACAATAAGCTTGTGTCCAATTATAACCGTGTCTGACAACTGACCCTCAGCTCATGGTCACCATTAAACCTGCATTATGTTGTCATCGGGACTCTTATTGGAAGAACCTGATACTTTTCTTCCAACAAGAATAAATCAAGGACAGAAAGCAAGCAACCAACTGCATGGATGGACACATTCAAATACAATCAAATAAATCAAATAAAATAATGAAATAAAACCTCACAGGAATGAATTCAAATATGAGAAAAGAGCGGAAAAGCACCAAGACAAAATGGCGGACATGGCACAACACACTGAGGATATGGTAATACGCGCCTGTCAGTCAATAGCGGAGAGTGGGGCTACCGTAATATGACATCATATTGTGGACAGGATCCAGACCGCTCGTTTTTTGAGCCTGGTTTGGTTTTATGAAGATTAAAAAAAAAAAAAAAAAAAAGATTATATGGATTTGTATCATTTTAAGATGGCTATGTACAAGCAATTCCAATCGAGCGTTCATTCTACATTGTGAGAATCATTGTGGGAACTACTCCCCTTCCCCAATTTCTTGAAACCTTATAGGATAATGCCAGTTCAATAAACAGGCCAATTGTCTCTACTTATGCAAATCGCATGCAAATACTGACAAGCTCGCGGTCAGTATAAATGCAGAGAGAGTGACAATTGCCTCAGAATTTTCGCCTTCACGCTGTCATCGTTGAAGATGCACCAGAAGATACTACAACTTCTTCACCACATCCAATGGCACCTTCTATCGAATTTGCGCGGTCCCCCATCGACCCGCTGGACCCACGCGAGGACTGCATCACCTGCCTTGGCCTGGCCTACGCTGAGGCCTACATTCTCTGACTCTCTGACTTGCTGGCACTTGTTTAAGGACTCTGAGAAGCACCGCTCATGGCCTTTTATGGGGATGGGGCCCACTGCCGCCAGCAACCTGCTGGTCATACCTCCCCAGTAGTTGCATGCGACTTGCAAAAGAAGCAGCAACTGGCCAGTTTATTGAACTATCATTATCCAATAAGGTTTCAGGAAATTGGAGAAGAGGATGAGTTCGATGAGCGATTCTCACAATGTCTTATTCCCACTCTCAGGAAACCAAGGTTACGAAAGTAACCAGAAATGATTTTCACTCTTACAGACTGTCAGTCAAAGCTCACAAGCTGTGAATCATCAATCGTACAATCTTTTGCTTAACAATATTCCAATCACTCACCTCTGATGACTGGATGTAGGCATATTGAGACAATCTCTGGATCTGATGCTGAAGTATAAGCCAGTCATTCACCCCTATGATAACTGGTTGTGCATACACAATTACTTTTTTGGTTGATATCCTTTGGTGTAAATGTATAGTTTCCTTTTAATTATTTTATTATTATTATTATTTTAAATGAATATAATAATTAAAGATGCACAGATTGCAATTTTCTTGGCCAATTTCCGATTTTTTTGTAGGTGTGTCCTGCCGATACCGATTTTTTTTTCTCTCGAAGAAGAACTATAATTGACAGCAAATACAAACAAAAATCTATGCAAATTTTAAAATGATTTTGCATGCATCTATAAATTTTGTATGCATCTATAATTTTCTTTGAGTTACTTTGTGTGTGCTGTTGCGCTCATTTGTTTTGATTTCTGTGCGAGTCTCACCTGGCACGACATAAATACATTATCAGTCGCCGTTTACACTGAATGCAATTAAAATCATAATCATTCTCTAGCGAAACTACATGTTTACATGTGGATATGAGCATAAATGTGATATCAAAATTGACCGGCTGGGAATTGGCAGACTGACTGGCCGGTCACTGGTCCAGCTGATCATGAGGAAAATTGGGTATAGGTCGATCGGTGCATCGCTAATAATAATTTATACATCTAACTAAGACTGGGCGATAATTCGATAATGATAATTATCGCAATATAATTTTCCTCGATAAAACAATATGAAGAGTTCAATAAATGTTCGATATAATGTTTATGCGCCAAAAGTGCATGTCCATAGTGTCATTGTGTCCCCTGCCAATGACGTCATAACCCCTCAATTTCCGGTTTTGTTTTGTAGAAAACATATGGAAATACCAAAGACGCTTTAATATGTTGTGCGTTTTAATAGACCGGTGACACACAGTGTAGCATTATAATAGAACTTTCAAATGTATCTAGTAAGATAAAAACAGCGCTCCTTTTTTTCCCACATACGTACGACCGGAAGGAGTGGAAGCAGTCGACTGTGGCATAATAAAAGCTCAGCTGCTTTCGAGCTGTGTGTCATGCTCATTCAGCGGCCTTGTTCTGCTTTGACGGCTTTCAGCCTCACCCTGCTTTATTCTACTACGTTAATAAATCATTAGCTCATCCATGAACATGATTTCTGGCCGAGTCCCATCGGATTGCATCAGCTGTGGGGATGAAGACCACAACTCCCATGATTCCACACTCAGTCACGGCATCATCAAACTACACTACCTGGTCTTTGTTTATTTTGAATATGCATCCTCTAGCGATGAAAAATTTCATATTGTGCCTTTAAATGTATGCTACTATGGGAGACCAATGCTTAATAATAATTTAAAAATCCTGTGGTCACAATAAATTTAACCATAGGTTGCTACAATTTTTACAGATGTTACTGATTTTGATATTGAACAAAAATTTGCCTCTGCATCCTAACACAAGCTTTTATCAAAGGGGCATTTCCAAAAGACAAAGAGTGATGTTATTATTATTAATATTATCAGGCAAACCAAACCTATTTCTTAATTTGAAACAATATCACTCATTAGGGCATGCAGAAACTATGAAATATTGTTTTTTTCTATTTAGATATTTATTTTGTTAAGGAAAAATAATAATAAAGAAACTTTTACTTTGGAGCAAAAATCTGTATCTCTCTATATATATAGAGTGATCTTTTTTTTTTTTTTTTGGCCATATCGCCAAACCCTACATCTAACACATCCCTTTTCTTAAAAAAAAAAAAAAAACAAAAAAAAAAAATGGTTTAAAGGTTCAGAGGTTTAATGTTTTGTAACTTATCTTGTTTTTGTGAAAACCTGTTTCTCAACTGTAACTCAGTTGCTATTTTGTGGTCTACAACATCAAAGAAAGCCATCATAACATGTACATGAAAAATGTAGAAGCACTGGACACAAGATTGTGCAGCAGCAGGCATCACAACAACAACAAAAAAAGAAACCTCAAGGTTGATCTAGTTAAATGTCTACAAATATATAGGGCCCCATTCCTATATTCTGCCTGGGCCCCCAGTTCACTTATGTCAATGGACTTATCAGTGCCATTAGAATGAAAAGTCCTTGTGTCATTGTTCACAAAACAAGACAGTCAAAATGCTTAATCATGTAGTCAATATAACAGTGCACTCTGTTAGTATTACCTGATGTAAACTATGGCAACAGTTTGGATGACAGTTGCTGTATTGAAGTGCAGAAGGCTGCACTTCTTATTTATGCCATATATCCATTTCAAAAGTACAAATTTAAATAAATTTAGTTTGACAAAAAAATAAATAAATAAATAAAGACACACACACATACAGTACATTACAATGTCACTGTGATATAGAAAAGAAAAAGAAATATGGGCACAAAGGTAAAAATAAAAAATCAGAAAGTCCATTGTCAGAGTTCGTAACTCTTGTGTTGTCCTCCGTCTATATATACTTTCCAATTGAAGGTTCATGGGATGCACCTTTGAGCTATTTCAGAGAATTAGTTTGTCATTGGTTGATCTATTCTCTTCGATAAGTCAAGTTTCACTTGCACAATTAATGGCAAATTTATAAAAATCTAATAGAAATGTGTAGAAAATATGCTTAAAAGTTTGACAACTAGATCTACCATTTTGCATTTAATGATTTATACGATGAACTAATGACTAGATGTTGTGAGGGGTAAGACTGCACAGAGAACTATATAATACACTTTGAGCAACATGACAATAGCAACTGATAATATAGGCAAATGTGCCTAGTAAGTTGCATGACTGTACCAAAGCAATCACAACTTGTTCAAAAGAATGAGAAACTGCTTTTATGATGTGCACAAGGGACTAGATGACATGAAGGTTGAAAAAAGTAGTTTTGAGAAGTTCATTTCTGATTCGAGAAATGCACCAAAGTGACTGAGAAAAAAACTATTTTTGCACATAACTGGAGTGCTGACACCTGGTGGGATAAATATACTCTACCCAATAGTATGAGAAGAGAAGAGAAGAGAAGAGAAGAGAAGAGAAGAGAAGAGAAGAGAAGAGAAGAGAAGAGAAGAGAAGAGAAGAGAAGAGAAGAGAAGAGAGGAGAGGAGAGAGGATAAGAGAAGAGAGGGGAGGATGAGAGAATGGTTTTGAGAAGAGTTTATTTATATATTTATAATATATTCATATAGTCAAAAAGAAAGAAATAAAACATGCTGACCATCTTAATTTACCTTGTGAAAAGCAAGCTTCTGTTTTATGCACAGAACATAGATCATTCCATGCTTTAAAAAAAAAAAAATCATTGAAGATTGCTTCATATAGATAAACAACTTATTACATGTCCAGGAGTGTTTCATAATTTTAGGTTCAAAATTCTTCAGTAATATTTATTTTTCACTTCACAAGATAATTTGATAAGTTAATTGATGGACTGGATTTGTTTGAATTACTTGTGGATTATTGTGATGTTTTTATCAGATGTTTGGACTCTCATGACAACACCTATTCACTGCAGAGGATCCACTGGTGAGTTAGCGATGTAAGGCCATACATTTTTCCAAATCTGTTCAGATGAATAAACTAACTCATCTACATCCTGAATGGCCAGAGAGTGAGTTAATGTTTAGTAAAATTTTAATTTGGGGGTGAACTGTTCCATCAATAAAATTTGAATGCGTGCTTATTTTGTTATACATGTATAGCCTAAATAATCTGTTTGAAATATTCACTAAAGGACATGTCAACTCCCCACACATAAACGATCAAAAAGAATGCGTGACTCATTCAGAGATCCGCGAGAGGAGGCAGAAAAAGGAGAGCTCGCGGTAGAATGTGACGTCACCAGTCGCACTTCTTTCCTGCTTGTTGGGAAAGCGCGAGTTGCGCTGCCTGGCGCAAGAGGAGACAGCGCACGGAGAAAAAATATCTTACACGGTAAGACCTCGCACCTTTCACCGCTAGCTGTTGCTTCTTTACTTTTAAAAGTAATAGTTGTAGTTTGTAAATGAACAGGCTACCGTTTTAGGCGTGCAGTATTTTTTATTTTATTTTATTTATCTAGGCTATGTAAATTAAACTGCTATATTCTAAGTTGTGTAAACAATGCGCATATGTTCCAAGTTTCTCAGCGTGCATTTGTTTGAATAGTCTGTTTTCTGCAGGATTGCCAATGTTGTATCACCCTCAGATCTCGTGATGTGTAAAGACACAGATGCAAGACATCGAGCACCTAAGACTCGTGGAGAGATCTGCGAAAGCGAGAGCGCAGCTTTATAAAGTAAAGCACTTATCCCCGGAGGCTCAGCTGTCACACTATGGAGAATATCACAAGCCACTTCATCCCAAACCCGACATGCAACTACAGCATGGACTTATATTATCACAGCTCTCCAAACCGGAGCGATCTGAACTGCACGCCGCCGGCTGACTACTTCTTTTACGCAGATCTGTACGTGGTTCTCCCGGTCATTTACTCCGTGATATGTGCCGTAGGTCTGACAGGCAACACGGCGGTCATATATGTGATCCTTAAAGCACCCAAAATGAAGACGGTGACCAATATGTTCATTCTGAACTTGGCGATCGCCGACGACCTATTCACTTTAGTGCTGCCCATCAACATAGCGGAGCATCTGTTACACTACTGGCCGTTCGGTGAGGTGCTGTGCAAAATCATTTTAAGCATCGACCACTACAACATCTTCTCGAGCATCTACTTTCTGACGGTTATGAGTGTGGACCGGTACCTGGTGGTGCTGTCGACCGTGCGCTCCAAGCGCATGCCGTACCGCACATACCGGGCAGCCAAGATAGTGAGCCTGTGCGTGTGGCTGCTGGTGATCCTCATTGTCATGCCGTTCACCGTCTTCGCGGGAGTCTACATCAGTCCCGACGATACCGAGAGAAAAAGCTGTGTCCTAAGTTTCCCCAGTCCTGAAAGTTTATGGTTCAAAGCGAGCCGGATTTACACCCTTATACTGGGCTTTGCCATTCCGGTGTCTACGATTTGCATTCTTTACACCATGATGCTGTACAGATTAAGAAACATGCGCTTGAATACCAACGCCAAAGCGCTGGACAAAGCCAAGAAGAAAGTGACTATCATGGTGTTTATCGTACTGGCCGTGTGCCTGTTCTGCTGGACGCCCTTTCACCTCAGCACCATCGTAGCGCTGACCACAGACCTGCGGACCACACCGCTTCTCATCGGCATCTCGTACTTCATTACCAGCCTGAGCTACGCCAACTCCTGCCTGAACCCGTTCCTCTACGCCTTCCTGGATGACAGCTTCAGAAAAGCCTTCAAGAAGATGTTAGAATGTAGACCTGCTTGAATGTAAAGCACTTTGAAGAAACGAATGACACAGAGAAGTGAATTCCAGTTGGATTCTAGGATTTGAATTGAGGCAGCAAACAGGATGCAATTAAGGCGTTTAGCTATAGGAATTTTAATTTAATTAGAAATGAAATCATTTATATATAGGATATATGACTGCAATGAGCCTAGTTTTTAATTGGAAAACGAAAGTGTTTTTTTTATTATTATTGCTTGACAAAGCCTTGTAAGACCTAGTAAATATTTGAACATATATTTAAATATATTGTATTACAATATGAAAAGTATTTTAGCACATATTTAAATTATATTTAAATTATTCAGTTATAAATGAAAACTATTGCCATTCAATATTGTGTAGTTTGTCACATTCAAATTCACACTCATAAACTGAAAGCTTCCCAATTATAAGATTATGAATTTTGCCCAACCCTGATTAAAATTACAGTTATGATCATAACTTATTATTGGCAGTGTCTCAACATGTATGAGATGCCCAAGTTGACATTTTATTATTAAACTCATTGTCATTCCATTTCAAATTCCAATTCAATATCCTATAGTTTGTTGCCAAACTCACACTCGATTTTCTATTTTATGCCTAACCCGGATTAAAATACAGTTATGATCACTGTGTCCACTACTTCAGACTCCCATATCCCATGTGTATTACAATAATAAAGGAAAATGTTTTCCTGAGACCAAATTCTAATGTGAGAGTTTGTCTCCCTCTTGTGCTCTCTGTGATGAAATAATGAAGCTGAAATATTTTGAAATGTGCTTCAACACATACATGTCTGACAGCAGTGCCCTGGAATTACAAAATGTGGTATCATTGCTGACGTAGGATGACATCATGTGTTTCTCAAAGAGCAGGGGTTTATTTGTATATATGTATATATATTTGTATAGACCTGCTTTTGTCACATGAAACATCACCACTTTCTGTCTAGCAGCATTTTATCTTAATAGCACATTTGAGACAGTTATTTAAACGTGCATTCCCTTTCCTTTAAATGAATTAATATTAATGTAAAACATTTTTGTGTATATCCGGAGATGTTGGTCATGCAGATCAACACAGTGAAACATGCATGTTACATGGCTTTTTAAATACATGTTGTAAATAAAATGGAATAAATCAGTTGTCTTTCATTTAGTCTCAAGCAGATGTCAAAAAACTAACCGGCCTGCTGCCCCGGGAAAACAGCAATGGCCCAAGGTTTTAAATTAAGCATCATCTAACTCTCTTTTCTACCTCAGGATATTCCAGATATTAGAAACCATAATAGGTCTTGTGTGTGTGTGTGTGTGTGTGTGTGTGTGTGTGTGTGTGTGTGTGTGTTTTATTTTCAAGGGGTGTTTTGGTGTATATTTGGGCCATTTGTTGTACTTTGCAATCATAATTTTATTAAGAATAAGAATAAGACATAAACAGCCCATATCAAGTTCTGTCTGATGTTCTTTCCATTCGCCATCTGGCGGTCTGGAACAGTAACTGATACAGGATTTGTGCGCTTTCTTGGATTGCCACACCAAGCAAGAAGACATAAGCTGACCAGACTGCAAGCAAATGAACGACAACATATGTCCGAATCCTAGTTGGTTACTGCGATTAGTTTTAGTCATCCACACAATGAAACATGATATCCTTTTAAAAATCTAAATTATGAATTATACAACACATGAATAACAATGACAACCATAGTGTTACGATAATATAATGGTGTTAAAAAAAGAAGAAATATTAATATAAAGCCAAACTAAAACTGCATGTTCATAATGTTATTCGTAACAGTACACTATAAATAATAATAATAATAATAATAATAATAATAATAATAATAATAATAATGTTTAAAAAATGGCTGGAGTAGGTTTTCTTTTCTCTCTCTTTTTTTTTTCTTTACTTCAAAATATTACATTTAATCCAATGGTTACTTGCTGTGTTTGTAAAATTTATTAGCAATTTCTGAGTGAAAATTCTACACCACCATTTTTATCCGCAATAGTAATTCTAGTAACAAGTCTTTATAAGTAGTGGTAGTAACAGTATCCTATAGTAATAATATGAAATAAATAATATTATCTGATTGTTTTAGAAAAATATTAGTGTCATATAATATATATATATATATATATATATAATGATCTTGCAGTCGTATTTTCATTGTCGTTGATAGGTTTTAGTACATTTTTGTAAGGTATAAAATCAAGAAGAAAGAAGAAAAAAAAAAAAAAAAACACGGGAGGATTTTCCCGGTAACTGCGCGCAACAGACAGCAGAGGGCAACGTGTGATCATATTTTCCATATAATATCTCAGCATAATTAATATAAAACACCTTCACAGTCGCCAATCACCAAAAAACAAAAACAAAACAAACAACAACAACAACAACAATTACACTGTCCTAGTCATTTTAAAACTGTATTGTTTTATAGACTAATGCAGGGACGATTATGTTGTCTTTTCTTAGTAAATAAGTGTTTAAGGCGGTTACATTTATCTTAACAAAAATTATATTCACATTGTCTTTCCATTGACCTAAAAGAATACCATATATAGCTTATGCTACAAAATCCAGTGTAAGATGGTAGCTAAGTTGAACATTAGCTTTGACAATTGTGTCTCCAAAAAAAAAAAAAATTAATTAATAAAAAATAATAATAATAATAACAAAACAAAATTTACCCACCTACTGAAAACAAAGCAAACAGTTGGATTGCCACACCAAGCAAGAAGACATAAGCTGACCAGAACTGCAAGCAAATGAACGACAACATATGTCCAGATCCTAGGGTGGATTTACTGCCGCGATGAGTTTAATTCATCCAACACTGAAACATGATATCCTTTAAAATCTAAATTATAGTGATACAACACATTAATAACAATGAACAACCATAGTGTTACGATAATATAATGGTGTTAAAAAAAGAAGAAATATTAATATAAAGCCAAACTAAAACTGCATGTTCATAATGTTATTCTTACCAGTACACACTATAAATGATAATAATAATAATAATAATAATAATAATTACTAAATGATAATAATAATAATAATAATAATAATAACTTTTCTCTCTCTCTTTTTTTTTTTCTTGTCTTTCAAAATATTACATGTAATAATCAATGGTTACTTGCGGTGTTTATAAGAATTATGTAGTATTTCCTGAGTGAAAATTCACACACCACCATTTTTTATCGCGCAATAGTAATTCTAATACAAAGTCTTTATAGAAGTAGTTGGTAGTAACAGTATCCTATATTAAGAATATGAAATAAATAATATTATCTGATTGTTTTAAGAATATTAGTGTCATATATATATGATATATATATATATAATGAATCTTACAGTCAATAGTTTCATTGTCGGTTGATAGTTTTTAGGACCTTTTTGTTAAGGTATGAAAAGCATAAGAAGAAGAAGGAAAAAAAAAAAAAAAAAACACAGGAGGATGTTTCCGGTAACTGCATACAACAGACAGCAGAGGGCAACGTGTGAGCATATTTTCCATAGAATATCTCAGCATAATTAATATAAGAAACACCTTCACAGTAGCCAATCACCCAAAATAATATAAATTATAATTAAAATAAAGAAAAAAATAAAAAAAATGAAATAGACAACAAAAATACAATATACAATAAATTATCCCTAAAATAACTGATTGTATTGTCTTTTTCTTAGTAAATAAGTGTTTAAAGGCGGTTACATTTATCTTAACAAAAATTATATTCACATTGTACTTTCCATTGACCTAAAAAGAATACCATATATAGCTTATGCTAAAAAATCCAGTGTAAGATGGTAAAGCTAAGTTGAACAATGGTTTTGACAATTGTAAGTCTCAAAAAAAAATAAAATAAATTAAAAAAATAATAATAATAATAATAACAAAACAAAATTTACCCACCTACTGATAATCAGCCCAAAACCAGTTACTATGATCCAAAACAAAGCAAACAGCTTCGTCTGGATTTTCCGGGATACTTTTAAATAATGACACTAGATGGCGTTTCTTTACCACTTCTCATTACTGTGCTCAATTATTTGACATCTGTCAGGACATCTGAGAAGGGTATAACTGCAGCCTGGAGATCTCCAAATGGAGGCGGGAACTCTAAAACGGGGTGGGAGCTCCAAAATAGGGTGTGCCTTCCTCTCATTAACAGACAGGCAAATGACACACACAGCCATATAACCCCCCCCCCAACAATATAATTCAGTGCAAACTCCACCCTATAGCTGATTCTAAAGATTTTATTGGTTGTGCCAATTAAAGTGTTGATTTCCTACACTATACTTCAAAAAAATGCTAACACCTAAACCTAACCCACACATGACCAAATTAAATTTAAGGCACGGCAGGATTGACGCTGAATAGCATGGTAAAGAAAGTTGCGGTTCAGGAGAAATGAGATCATTCCGTGGCTCCCCAACCGGACCTCACCGGACAATGGCACCTTTTTAGTTGCACCCAGCATTACTACCCCCTCCTACCCTGCGAATTTCAAGCCCTGGTACGCCCCCGTTGCTTAAAACAAAGCTATAGTGTAAAGTATTTGCGCTTCGCTGGAATGGGTCACAGGAGAGCTCGTGGGTGGTTGATTTGTTTTTTTTATATGGGGGAGGAGGTTTTAAAACTCCAGTCCAAACACCACTGGAGAGCCTTGGGCTCTGCTCTCACGGAGAATATTTATTTTTATAGCATATTTCAACTAGAAACATGTTTAATGGAGTCTAACATTGGAGACAACCTATCCATTTTGGAGGTGTGCTGCCCACTTTCGATTCACACCCCATTTGACGATCTCTGTTGCAGTGGTATCTCCTTGGGAAGATATCTAGTCCCTTGGAGCTGGTTGTACATTCAAAATGCAACATAATGAAATTTGTCACTGTATGAACGCTGGGCAAACGGACGGCATAATACACGGGACCATACACTGACCATGACACTGACCATGAGCGAACCTGCCTCCGCTGTTGATTGGGTCACATTGCTGCAGTGACTTGGACACTCCAGTCAACCACTGGCCAACGCCTTTGTTTGGGCCCCGCACCTGCATCTGAGATCGAAGCCCCCACTGTAGTCTGTCCCCACCAGTCAATTCGAGCACACAGGGAGAACCTGGTTGCAAACTTCAATTATGTCCCAGCCTCAGCACACTCACAAATCAATGACATCGACTTGCTGTTGAGAGAGACTCACATCCAGTTTTCTGGGGGAAGGTGTCTACCTCGTGATATAAACGTAATAGCAACCAAACGAATAGGCGATTGTGACGTGGTGTGATTTTGATTGTGCTCAGTTGCAGCTTTAAGTTTTATGTGTGTGTGTGCTGTGGTTTTTTTATTTTAGGTTAGGTGAAGGAATAGATTTAGATTCAGAAAAAGTGGTTAGGGTGATCTCATTGTGTACCATTCTACAGTTTCTTGATCCCTAGAATCAGCCTGCATACCTCATCGGCTCTCGAATCCGTTGTCACTCTTCTCCCTTTTTTTCTTCCCCGCAGGTGTGGTCCCCCACTTATAGTGATTGTTCATAACTACTGATAGGCTAACTGGCTCAAACAGCCCCAGCATCGGATACCCACCTCACCGGCCAATTATAAGGTCTGATTGTGTTCTATTGAACGAGACCTCTTAAATTCAATCCTTCCATCATAGCACTGATACTGATGTCTGGAACATGAACTCCAATGTTGACCCCATGCAGATGGGTTTCGGTTTGAACAAGCTCCCAAGCCCCTGCTGGCATTGCTTGGTTCCATTCACGGCCAACCCCTTAACACTATGTCTGTAATTTTTGTGGCCATTGATTACAGCCCATTTTGTGAAGCAAGGCACAGTTCGGCCTCATAGGCGAGGAGGACCAAACACATTATGATAGGACGCCATATAATGCAAAAATGTGCAGACCCAGGGCTCTCACTGGAAATAATGGATATCTGGCTATATTTCTGCAAAAAAAAAACATGCACGTTTTGTACAACTCTTCTAAAAATAATGGTTCTCTGTATTGTGCACATCTTTAATGGTTCATTTTATCGGATCATCGTATTATTGCAACATAAATGTTTTGTCCTCTATATTTTTCGTGGAGAAGGGTGTAGATTCGTAAATTTCGTCACACGAGAATAATCGTTCTTAGAACTGTTCACTGAAAGGTGAACCCTAAATGATTTTTCTATGGCATACAAAACCCCCTTTTTGAAAGCTTTATTTTCAGAGTGTATACATATATTTCACTGCTCGCCGCTGCGAAAAGAGTACTAAAGCATAAAACAACCAAAGTTTTGTGGTTTTTTAATTTTTTTTAATTGAGTTTTCAGGTTGAAAGGATTATTGGAGGAGTTAAAAAACAATTATTTTTTTTCCTTTTTAAAAAAAAATTTTGTTTAAGGAGGGGTTGAAGGGTTAAAAAATTTTTTTATTAAGTTA